>NW_025091264.1:274625-572952 GCF_001078395.1 Aspergillus udagawae | reverse complement strand
CATCCTTCAGGAAGTCCCTGACTGGTGCATGAAGCCCTCTTACCCTTTCCCCATTCGCCTGTGATCGGTAGTGTCTTATTATAGATGCAATACACCGCTCCGCCAGTGCGGCATGGGATTTTAGTTCGTCCACTTGTGCTGCATCTTTCAGGAAGTCTCTGACTGATCCATGAAGCAGTCTTACCACCCCATCGTCAGCAATAATTATGAAGCCACACGAATCGATCAACTCCCTGGTAAATAGAATACGGCTAGCCTCGTCATCATCAGGATGTAGCTCGCAGGCTTCGAATAATTCTGGAATTGTGAATGGACGTTGTGCAATCGCAACAAAGCGCACGAGCTTCAAGATAAGTGGTTTGTCATCTTCATCGGACTGTGTAATAGCTGTGTCGAATAGCTTCTGGTAGAGAAAATATAACCCCTTTGGTAAATGTTGTAGCGTCTTTACTGCCTTTCTCGCCTGGACTCGTCTTAATTCACCGCAAGCAATGCCGACCCACAAGAAAGTCCCTTCTGCCCTCTGTTCCAGGATCTGTGATATTTCTGTCATCAGTGGTCTCGGGTAGTTGTTCTGTCTGCTTAACCAGGCAACCCTCTCCTGAATCATTGTTTTCAAGTCAGTTGTGACTGCAGGGTAGGCAGACAGATCCCGGTGTGAGAAAGATGATAGATACCGACGAATCTCAGGATATGGCCGACTAGTAATCAAGAAATGCATGGCATTTGACGAGGATTGTTGTGGCTTTGAATTACTAAATGTTCGGTCAATTTCGTGAAGGATTATCCATTGGTCATCTGGTTCGCATTCGTCTAGAGCATCGACGATACAGTAGGTTCCGGAAATAGAGGGATCTTGGCCCATGTCCATCAAAACCGACCATAAGGCATCAAATGAAGTAAATAATTTTGCTTTCCGTTCCGTATATTTCGGATGCAAGTACTTCATCAGAGATTTATGCTGCGTGATCAATTGATAAAGAAGCCCCCGTAGGATAGAGGTTGCGGTCCGCTGGTGCTCAGAACCGGAATCGCAGAAAAAATAAGCAAGCCTCTTTCTCCCACTAAGGAATTCAATTTGGTTTGGAAGTTCTTCCGTTAATGTGATGGCCATGGTTGACTTTCCGGTTCCGGGGTTTCCGTATAGCCAAAATATATTTGACTCTTTCTGAGCACCGTTTTCACCAATTTGGAGCCAGCTTTTAAGTTCATCTTTTTCCAATATCCAGCTGCATGTACCGGGAGCACGATGTCCCTTTCTCCGTTCGAGTGCTTTCCTGTCATCTGTCGGGTCTGTAATGAACAGATCGTGCAAACATGCTTTCTCTTCGGCAGTGAACTCGGTTTCTAGGCACGGTTAGCACCATATGTGAGTTCCTTGGAAATCACATACTTTGGTCTGGTTGAGCGTTAATCCTGGTACTAGGAACAACAGCCAGTAGTGCAGCAGCGTATGCAGCAGCGGAAAGAGCAGCATACTCTTGCCATTCCTTGTTTTTATGAGAGTCGCAATAATCGCAGATACCTCGAATAACGAGGCATGGCAACTGATCCATTAACCCAGCTGCCTCCATCTCAAAGCAGAGGATACCTAATTCTTCGGCAATAGAATCTCGTGTCTTAGCGTCCTTCATGACTTGATTCCCAGAAGCAATCAACCCGTAGTGAATGACTGGCTCGTTGGTCTTTCGTGTTTGGCGAGTCACTAGCTGAGACTGATCACATGCTGAACAGTGGGTAAGCTTGGTGTCGTGGTGATAATCAGGTTTGAACAGCCAGTCTTGATCTGGACGTGAAATTTGTTGCTTCTGAAACATCTCTGATATACCTTTCTTAAAGTGAGAGTCACTGCGTATTTGAGATACTGCGGTGAGAAGGTATTGCGGGGGCTTATTAAGCGATCCAGTGAGATGTAAATATCCATCGTAAAGTGTCTTCCCATAGTCATATTGGATCACGCCTCCATAGGTTGCTGTTGGCATACTAACGACGATATCACCAAGGCGAATATCTGTGCTTTCGCTGGGCACACCACCACCAATGCCCACCATTACCGCAAATCGAAGAGAAGGAAACGTCGGCAACATGTGAGCAAGCACGATTGCCGCAGATGTGGTTCCGTAGACGCCTGATGGGAGACAGGCCACCACCACATTGTGCCCGGCAACATTCCCAAGTGTGTATGCATTATGGTCGGTTTTTGGCTGGGGCAGTGGAGAATGGATCTTATCCAGCATGGTCTTTGCCGCTGCCATCTCCAACGGCAAGGCGCAGATCCATGCTACTGTGTAGTCGCCGTGTTTGAACCTCATCCTTGCATATCATTAGATAATTAAAGACTCGACAATATACCTCACTGTGGTCCCCTGAAAGGATAACTATGGTTTAGAGCCATCCAGCGGGAGGGTTGAACTGTCAGGCTGAGATGGTTGAAATGGAGGGGCAGCGGTGCTTTTGTAGTGCTGAGCCCCCTGCGGCAACCAATGATTTGTCCCCAGATATACCTAGGTATGTTTGTCAACCAGAATGAGCCTATCATTTCTACTATGCTAGAAATGGTTTAGACACCTTTTTGGCGTAGTGGTTTGATGGCTGACAGTTTGAGAGAAGCAAAAATGGAGAAGGCAAAAGAGGTCATATATACAACCAAACCAGCACTCTTACCAAACCCCAAGCAGAAGGAAAATAAGGTTTATTCACGTTACTCTACATTGAGACCTTTGAATTTTATTGAATTCATATTCAATTCCTGAAAGTGTCTGCCAAACAGCGCCAGCTATTCCCACCGGCTTGGTGCCAAAATATGGAAGAATGAATGTGTCACAGCAGGGGCACATCAGCCCCGAGCGTGGTGATATTCTAATAGTCCGTTACACTAAGATAATTGCAGTAGAGCAGTAAATGGAGCAATCATGAGAGGAATCATGCAGATCAAGCCCTGGAACCCGAAAGGCCAGGACAAGCCAGCCCAAAGAAGGCAAGCTGGGGATGAGTGAGAGGAGCGCGTAGCAGCAAGCTCTCGACATAGAAATGCAATCTTCTTTTGCGGACGCATGTGCAGGCGTGCTAACTAGTATCGCTTTCTCTCACTACGTTCGTTTCAGGGCATTCCGCCACCAGATCTGATCCATCGCGGGAATCTTGGGTGATTCAGCATGCCCCGCCCATATCCTATACACTTATGCTACTCTACTACCCATTTGGTCCATATATAGTAACGAAGGAAGGCAACCTACCCCTGACAGCACGGAATGCCTCCGAATGAACCCCACATTCTTCCCATTGGTGATTCATCCCACACCTCCAGATGCGCATACAGCACGGAGCAGATGACCGCCATTCCCTCACAGCGTCGACAGCGTCAGCGGATGGGGAGAAGGTGTCCGTGTCATACACTGTGTGTGCGTCCAGTATTGGCCATACATGGGAGACCCGAGGTGGGAGCTATACTCAGATCAATACAGTGAGGGACTACTTTAACTTGCATTAGGAAATCGTAGCCATTTTCGAGGTTATTCACGCCAAACAAGTGCGCATGGGCAGGATAGCATGGGCGTCGAGCAGAGAACCCTGGGACCACTCCACAGACGGGATATGTCGTCTTTCATGATGAAGTTGTATATCCAGGGAAATTAGCGACAAAACGCGGTCAGAAGGTCTATTTGAGAACGGTTAAATGATATAGCCCTATTCTCTAACATCCTATATCTTATTTGTCATAAATCATGCCAACTGGACTGTTAATTCCGCCATCAGATCCGCTCCACTCGGCGATCTTTCCGACCCCGCTTTCTCCTCGTCTTCCTCTCTTCTTTCCCCTCATCATTGAGATCTCTCAATCTTCAACTCTACCTGGGTCATCATACAACTACACAAGATGGCTGATTTCTCCTCCATTCCCATCATCGACTTTGGTCGACTTCAAGATCCCTCCACCAAAGAAGAAACTCTCGCTCAGCTGCGGGAGGCTATCTTCGTGGTGGGATTCCTGTACCTAACCAACCATGGCATGGAGGTATACCAACTGCACTTCATGATCTGTTGCTGTACTGACTAAATTCAGGCAATTATTAAAAAAGCACATGCTGCCCTTCCCGAACTCTTTGCCTTACCGTCCGAAGTCAAAGAAAAATGCAACATGATCAATTCCCCCTCGTTCGTGGGATATACCCGGCTGGGCGCGGAGACAACGGCCGCACGAACCGACTGGCGCGAACAGTTTGACTTTGGAACGCCCGGTATGAAGCAGTGGTCGTCCAATGATCCGATTTGGCAGAGGCTTGAGGGGAACAGCCAGGTATGTTCCACCTCTTGAGGCTGACTAGACGACTGACAAATGTAGTATCCCGATTACCCCGGTGCCCAAGAACTGGTGGAGGAGTACATCGCCGAGTCGGCCAAGTTGTCTAAAACATTCATGCGCCTAGTGGCCGAATGTCTGTCTCTACCGCCGACCACCTTTGAAGCGTTCAAGGGGAACATGGACCGACTCAAGTTCGTCAAGTACCCGCAGTCCCCGCCGGAGTCGCAGGGTGTCGGTCCGCACAAGGACTCGGCCGGGCTGTTTACGTTTCTCTCGCAGGATGATACGGGGGGATTGCAGGTCCTCAATAAAAAAGGCGAATGGATTGATGCGCCGCCAATCGAGGGGAGTCTGGTGGTGAATATTCAGCAGGGATTTGAAGCTATTACGGGGGGTGTCTGTACGGCCACCACGCATCGCGTTATTGTATGTTGTGATCCATCCTTGATTGACGGCCAATCTGACGTTGATAGGCACCCACGTCAAAGACCAGATATAGCATCCCTTTCTTCCTTGGGGTGCGACTGGACCTCACCCTGGCCCAGCTCAAAGAGTCGGCGGCGCATATCGTGCAGCGGATCCCGGCGTCGGATGATCGCAAGAAGAGGGCAGTGGATGTCCCGAGCGAGTTTCTGTCGCCATTGTACTCTTGCGTAAGTCCCTTTTCTACTTAGCGTTGTCTTCTTGGTCTAACGATGATAGTTCGGGGAGGCGCATCTGCGGAATCGCATTCTGAGCCATCCGGATGTAGGCCAGAAATGGTATCCGGAGTTGTATGAAAAGTATTCCAAGCAGGTATTGACATAGAAGAGTTAATATAATAGCATCCTCTGCTATTCAGTAAGACGACGATTATTTCTCGATTGGGATGATTGCGCCCCCAATTCCGCATTCGCGAATCAGCCAATATCCAGCAGGTTACGCGGAGCCCTTGCGGGATCAGCATCGAAGTAAGACATCAGACTGGCTGGTAGACATGGATTAGCCGCTTTAGTATCAGCAACTAGCCCACTAGTCGTACAGCTATGCATAGATGAAGTCCGTGGCTGACACTCTTCAGCCCGCTCAGCTGGTCTGTGCCCGACCTTCAAATAATGAATAAATCTTACACCTCCCCATCCGATTTTCCTCATCATACGATTATCCCCTAAAAATTCATCAAATATGGCCAAGCTCGCTGGGCTCGGGCTGCTTCTATCGGCCATCCCTGCGTTGGCCGTCATCGCGACCGTGAATTCGCCCTGTTTGTCCATCTGCGGAGGCACCCAAAAGACGGTCGACGGCGAGCTGATCTGCAACGATGGCGATTACAATTCCACGGTCAAGGGCCTGACGATGAAGAACTGTCTCCTTTGCGAAAGTACCAGTACCACCTACTCCACCCAGTTCGATAGCGACATCTACTGGTTCATCTGTACGCCATCCCTTGATTCACATCCACATACCATACATATTAACTTTCATCGGTAGTCAACCAGAAATACACAATCCAGGTCTGCGTCTATGAAGACTCCCCCTCGGCCTCGCTCTCCCCCTGCGAGTCGCAATGTCTCCCCCTGAAACCCGTCTTCGAGACCCTCTGGTGGGGCAACAACGTGTCGCTGTACAACTACTGCACGCAGAACAGCAATGCCTTTCCCACGTACGCGAGTGGCTGTTCCGAGTGTTTGAGAGGCAAAGCTGGTTCTAAGGTCATGGGCAATTTCATGGATAATATGGCGTCGGCGTGCAAGACGCAACCGAACGCGACCAAGGGGGAGACGGTCACTCTGGCTCGGCCGCTGTTTGATCTAAGCGTTGCGACGAATTCGACTGCGACGAGTACGGCTACTACGACGGGGATGAGTACGCCTACGTCATCGCCAACTTCTACATCATCATCCTCATCAGGGCTATCGGGGGGTGCAGCAGCGGGAATCGGGGTTGGCGTTGGAGCTGGCGTGATCCTCATCGGGGCGTTCGTCTGGGTTCTGTTCCGGCGACGTCGTCGCGCTGCACAACAACCTCCGTCGATGTATCCTCCGGCTGCTCCAGGGGGAGGCCAAGAATATGCTCACGCGATGCAGCAGGAAGCAGCGCCGTATGTATATCCGGTAGAGAGGAATCCTTCGGGGCTGGTGGAGGCGCCCGACACAAATGGGCAAAAGCCAGGAGGGACATGGGCGGCAGAATTACCATCAAACCATTAATAGATCGCCAAGTAGATGTAAGAATATCAATTGAATCATGACTTTGTGATTGTTGGTAACCAGGTGCGCCATCTCGTATTGATTATTGATCGTTGTGGGCATCAGCCCTGGCGATGCGGGGTATTTGATCAGCCATCTGCACTTTTCAGCTTCATCCTCACCAACTATTCTTTCTCTATCAAACGACGAAATGATTCCCGAATCTGCTATTACCGCTCTCAAAAGCCAGCTCAGGTCGGCCAAGGTCTACACCGCCGACTCAGAGGGCTATCACAATACCCTCCAACGGTGGTCCGACACCGGCTCTAAACCAGCGGTATGCCTATGCCCCTTACTTCCAGACAAGCATCATTCTGACGGTCTGACGACAGGGAATCGTAGTCATGCCGGCTGATTCCGAGGATGTCCGTGCTGCTCTGCTCTGGGCCCAAGAGCACCACGTCGACCTCGCTGTCAAAGGTGGCGGCCACTCTGTCGCTGGCACCAGCTCCTCCGACGGTGGCCTGGTCATTGACCTCTCCTTGATGAAGTCCGTCTCCGTGGACCCAGCTGCCAAAACTGTCACGGTCGGCGGGGGTGCCACCTGGAAGGAAGTCGACGAGGCGGCTGCCCAGCACGGACTGGCCGCCGTCGGAGGCACCGTCAACCATACAGGCGTTGGCGGCCTTACCCTGGGCGGCGGATATGGCTGGCTCAGCGGCCAGTACGGCCTCACCATCGACAATCTGCTGTCTGCAACGGTCGTCCTGGCCAGCGGACAGACTGTGACGGCGTCCGCGACGGAAAACGCCGACCTCTTCTGGGGCCTCCGCGGCGCCGGGTACAACTTTGGCATCGTGACGAGCTTCACCTACCAGGCCCACGAGCAGACCAACCCCGTCTACGCGGGGCTCCTGGCCTTCCCCCCGGACAAAGTCGAGCAGGTCATCGAGCAGCTCAACCTCACCCTCGAGAACCCGGACCCCCGCAGTGGCGCTATTTGCATCTTCGCCCAACCCCCCGGCGCCCCCGGCCCCATGGTCAACGTGATTGTCTTCTACAACGGCAGCCAGGAGCAAGGCGAGAAGCGGTACGCGGGCCTCCTCGCCCTCGACCCCGTCGTCAACACAACAACCATGATCCCCTACTCGCAGCTCAACGCCCTGCAGAACCCAATGGCCACGTACGGCGGCCGCAAGTCGTTCAAGGGCGTCTTCTTCCACCCGCCGCTGGCCCCGGCGTTTGCGCGCAGCATGCTCGCCGACCTGACGGCCCGGCTGCAGGCGGAGCCCGACCTCGCCGCCTCGGCGCTCCTGCTCGAGTTCTACGATATGCGCGCCATCTGCGCGGTGCCACGCGAGGCAACGGCGTTTGCGAGCCGCAGCAGCACGCAGAACGGGCTGATCAACCTGCGGTGGACGGATGCGCGCAAGGATGCGGAGCACCGGGCTTGGGCGCGAGAGATGCAGGCGCGGTGGAAGACCGAGTTGGACGCCAGGGTGCAGGAGGGGGTTCCGCAGTATATCAACTATGCCGAGCGTAAGTCCTTTCCTTCTTGCAATAAATGGCAGGTGTTAATATGTTTGTCTAGCTGGTGACTCCGTGGTGAACAACATCTACGGCGAGAATCTAGGGCGGCTACAGGAGCTCAAGGCTAAGTATGATCCCAACAACGTGTTTCACAAGATGCACCCGATCAGTCTGTAGATAGTCTGTAGATATGGGTATATAGGAGCATGAAATTACAACTTTGCACCTCCGGCCAGAATCATATACTTGACCGTCTTGACAGAAGTCCACCCCTCCAGCGCCTCCTCGCCCATATCCCTGCCAAACCCGCTCTCCTTGACACCCCCGAACGGCGCATTGGCGCTGAGCATCGCCCACGCGTTGACCGTCACCTGGCCCGACTCCAGCGCCCTGCTCACCCGGTACGCGCGGTTCACGTCGTTGGTGAAGACCGCCGCGCTGAGGCCGTGCAGGGTATCGTTCGCCTTGCGGATGACCTCGTCTTCGGACGAGAACTTGGCGATACTCTGCCAATAGCGTTAGCACATCTCCTGTTGTAGTAGGTAAGGAGAAGAGGACGAACCGCCACCGGCCCAAAGATCTCCTCCTTCATAATGGCCGCATCCTCGGACACATCCGCAAACGCCGTATTCTCCACAAAATACCCTTTCTGGCCCACCTTCTCCCCCCCAAACAGCAGCCGCGCTCCAGCCTCCTTGCCCTGCGCAATATATCCCAGGATCTTCTGGTGCTGGGCGCCATTGACGATCGGCCCCTTGGTCGTCGCGGGGTCGAGCGGATCACCAGCCACACCGGGATTCTCCCTCGCCGCTCGCACATACGCTTCGAGGAACTTCTCGTAGATCGTATCCTGGACGTAGATGCGGGATCCGGCCGCGCAGATCTGCCCGTTGTTTGCAGTGATTCCGATCCGGGTCCAGAGCAGGGCGTTCTCCAGATCGCAGTCGTCAAACACGATGGAGGGGCCCTTGCCGCCCAGCTCGAGCGAAACTTTCTTCAGGTTCGTCTTAGCCGCTGCGGCGAGGATCTTCCGGCCGGTGGCGCTGGAGCCTGTGAAGGAGACTTTGCGGATGGAGGGGTGCTCGGCTAGGCTCTGTCCCGCGGGGAGGCCCAGGCCAGCGATGATGTTGACGACGCCGGGGGGAAAGCCAGCTTCGACGATTAGTTGGGCCAGCTTCTGGCCGTAGAGAGGGGAGTTTTCGGAGGTTTTGATGATGAGCGAGTTGCCGGTGGCTAGCGCCGGGGCGAGTTTCCAGATTGTGATCATCCTGGGGACTATTAGTAGCTGTTGGTTGGATAGAGGGTAGGGTGGGCATACAATGGGGCATTCCACGGGACAATGGCCGCGCAGACGCCCAGCGGCTCGCGGAAGGTATATCCCACTCCCCCGGGGATCTCAAGAGTCTTCCCGTCGATCTTGTCGGCCCAGCCGGCGTAGTACCGCAGGTTCGCGATGGTCTGGGGGATGTTCATCCCCATGCTATCGGTGTAGAGGATGCCAGCGTCAACGGCCTCGAGACTGGCGAATTCCTCGGCATCGCGCTCGATCAAGTCGGCGAGCTTGAGGAGGAGTCGGCCGCGCTCCGGGCCGGGGGTTGCGCGCCAGGTCTGGAAGCCGGTGGTGGCTGAGGTTACGGCGCGGTCGACATCGGCGGCGGTGGCGGCGGAGATGGTGCCGAGGATGTTTCCTGTTGTTGGGTTCTCGACCGTGAGGGCCTCGTTGGAGGATGAGGGGGTGAATTCGTTGTGGATGAAGAGGCCGATGGGCACTGTCTGTGTTAGTGTAGTCCGGTAGTCTCATATGGCGGTATAAAAGTACCGGAAATTTGGCGGCCAGCGGCGCCGGTGACAGTAATAGAGGCCATTTGTTCGTCGTCTTCTTTAATTAAACTAAAGAATAGAGAATGCGACGAGGAATGATATGAGGGATGAGATGCTTATATGCTTCCCCTCAGGAGTCGGGAATATCCCGCGTATTCCGACTCAATTCCGAGTGGCAGCGGAAAGGGATCGGCATCCGTCCGCTGTCACAGTCTCTCACTAAAGGACACTAACTACCGTTGATCAGGAAGGTGGGGCGAGAATCCCAATGTAGAAGGGTTATTTAAAGCGAAGGCTTGTTTTCGCAAGCAATCAGAATCATCTTATGAAGCAGCGGTCTACTAATGGGCTTGGCAATCCGTTTCACCTCGTGTCGGCTGTTGGCAGGGGCTTTAAATCCAGCGGTTCTAGCCCGGTATGTATATCCAAGAGAATATCGGTGTACCATTACATACAGGCTAACTACGAATAGGGGAGGTTGAAGAGAGGCTATGTACGGCAAGAAGACAGCATGTCCTACTCTTAGACCGCAGGACAAGCAGCGCCACAGTACATATTTGTATGGCTTTATGACCGTAATCTTCGAATTAGCTGAGTGAGTCTCTACAAGACAACTGTTGATAGATCCATCTGATCATGTATACTGCTGAGCCTCAATTTCTATTCACTCTCATCCAACCATTTTCTGTGCCACAATTCAAGTAGTAGTCGCCTGGTTTACATTAACAGCCTTGTATGCACAGCCTCATTACTTGGTATATATATTCAAAATTCAACATAATCAGTAGAGCAGCCACAACTTATCAGGACTATACATACAGCATCATAGTCTCTTGCTCTAGCAACATGCAATCCGTCACATTCAACCCTAACCCATTCCTCCTGTTCAATATGAAGCACTTTCGCAAAGGCTCTCCCCCAAGATACCTCTTCCGGGTACACGCTCCCCTCTCAGCAGGAGAGAGCAGCGCAAATGCTGTCCGGTCCCCTGCAGCATTGTACGCTCATCCTGAGCAAATGAATGATCTATTTGCCCTTGCCCCCTCTGATGCAGCAAAATTGCTTAAAGATCACCTGCATTGGAAGTGTAACGACAGTTGCAATCTGATGAGCTGGACTACCTCTGTGCTCTTTGCACTGCAGCACGGCCTTCGTCGCCATCGAACAGATAGGCTTTGCCCTGCATTCGCGGATATTTTCTTACTCATGATTGATACACGGGACTTTCAAGAAGGAACCTTCATCAAGGATTTGGAGGTGGTTACCGCTCTGGATACTCACGACAGATATTGGGATGATTATCTAACTCTCCGGAGCACCGATTATTTCGGAGAGTATCTCTCCCAAGGCGCGTTGGATATCCAGGGGAAATGTGTGCAGGTCAGCTTTCAGACGCTGATTGATTTGGGACTCTTTGCCCTGTTTCCTCCGCTTGCTGTTGAGGCCGAATGGGAGAAGTTGGCGAGGAGGGTGGTGGAGCTCCGACAGCCACTTCACAGACGAGAGATTTGTATAACTACCCCCGGTGAAGTGAGAACGGCTGTTCAGCTTGCGAGAGATGGCTTTGGAGGTCGCTGGACCTTTCCTGTTGCTGCCATGTTGCTTGCTTTGAAGCCTCGTGCGAACAATGACCAGGTCATTATTGAAGGATTCGAGGCAGAGTTCTCAGGTAAGGTGAAGCTGAGTATTGTGGAACATGCTAATGAGAGCAGAAAATGAGATACGTGAATTGTCGTTGCATGATATCCAGGTTGATCGTGATAGACTTCCTGAGCTCGTTCAGTTTGAGGATCTGTGCAATGACATTCATCGCCATTTCACTCGGTGGGATATCAATTCGGTATTTTGGAGGGTACGGTGACACTGCAGATTTCTTCCGTGGATGTCTCTTACTAGCTTTCCGTGCCTTGTCTTGCTCAACGTATGGAGAATTATCTACTAATATACGATGAGCAAGCGTGTCCGTCTATGAGATCAACCTACTGGTACATGCAATCTAGTATTCCCATCAGACATGCCGTTGAAATAGTTCATATCACCCTATATACATCATCCAGTTCCCAAGCCCAAATGAAAGTGAGAATCATCTCCACGTATCAGACACTGTCACGGTCGTACCCGCACACCCAGTCGGCACCGTATACGACCGGTTCGGATCGCTCTCCCACACGATGCTCCCATCCGACTCCTTCTTGAAGAACTTGTACTGGAACGAGGTGCCAACAGGCAAGGTCACGGTGGCATACCATTCAGGGTTCGACGAGGTGTACTTACTCGCCGACAGGGCAATCGCAGAACTCGTGCCCCAGTTGCCGAGTTGGCTGATCGAGCCGGTCAAGTAGATGTTCTCGCCGTAGGTGGTTGTGACAAGTTCCTCGAAGAGGATTGGGAGAGCTGTGGCGGATGTGCACGCCGTTGCCGTCTTTGTCGTTGTTGTCGTCTTGGTGGCACTGGTTGTTGTCGTTGTTGTTGCGGTAGTGGAGACAGAGCCACCGCAGAGACCACTTCCACTAGCCCAAGACGAGGGCACAAGAACCCGGGGCAAACCGGATGCCATTGGCACGGCGAGTTTCCCGCTCGAGTCTACGGTGAGAGTGGTGCATGTGTACATCTCGACGAGGGAGGCGCCAGCGGAGTAGCCCGTGCCGCTGAGGGAGAGGGTGTAGGAACTGCCCGAGGATCCCCTGTTGCTGAGGACGGTGATTACTTGGGCGCCAGCGGTTGAGCCCTTGCGCATTGCGAGAGTGTTGGAATCGTAGTAGAACGGGTTGTTCTATTTGCTGTTAGCGGAGAATGTAAAGAAATGATGCGAAATACCTTGGAGGTTACGTAGCCTGAGTCTTTGGAGATCGCTAGTTTGCGGATCTTGTTGGTAGAGGCGATCCAGCTGTACAGCGTGGCGCTGGTCGAGTATCCAGACAGCCAGACAGCCTCTCGGTTGGCCGGGTCTGCGCCACCGCTGTAGTGCTGTTCCTGTCCTGCGTAGACAATGGGGATCCCGTCGGAAAAGAACATGAAAGAAATGACATTCTTGGCTTGCGAATAGTCGCTCGTATAGCTGGAGAGGTTAGTTTGCATACGGCAAAATGAGGGAAGACCTACGAAGCAAATCTGGGGTTATCATGATTCTCGATGAAGTTGCCCAGTAAAGTGGGATCCGCGCAGTCAGACGCAACAGAGCTGATCATGTTGTAGAGATTGCTGATGCTGCCGCTGGTGGATTCAAACGCGTAGAGAAGCTGATAGTATCTGCTCTAGTTAGTATCAAACCCGCGTCGAGAACGAATCGTGATGCGTACATTGGATAGTTAAGCACACCATCCAGGTAGTTCTGGTATGGACAGGTATACGCGGGATCACCGGAAAAGACTTCGCCGACACAATAGACACCAGCAGCGTCATTGTAACCGGGCCAGAAGTCTTTCTCGACATGTTTCAGAGTATCAATGCGCAGGCCGTCGACTATCAGTGTCAGTATCATCCATGCCCAGGTGCGGCGTACTGACTGGAGTAGTTGGCAACCAATGCCTTCACCCAATCATACCAGATGGTCCGCACTGCCGTGTTGGTCGTGTCAAGATCGGGCAGGGAGACAGTGGTATCTCCCAGCCAACAGTCCTCTACATTATTCTGGTTGCTGTAGTCGGAGATGAGACAGTATGGATGGAAGTAACTAGAGGAATCAAAAGGAGTGAAGACCTTGTAGTCTACCGAGTTGCCCGCTCCGTCGTAGCCCTAAACGGTCAGATTCTAATGTGCAACGAGGAAATCTGGCTTACCATATGGTTGGCGACCACGTCGACCATCAGGTACATTCCACGCGAGTGCAGCGCGTCGGCCAGTCTTTTGAGATCTTCAGCTGTTCCATAGTTGGAGTTGACCTCGTAGCTTCGTGGATTAGTATGAATCACAGACTGAGAGGCAGTGCTCACATATTCTGCTGCCAGTACCCATGATAGGAAGTACCATCGCCGGTGTGCTCATAGAACTGCTCAGTTACTGGGGTGATCCAGATGGCAGTAAATCCCATTCCTTGGATGTAGTCGAGCTGACATCGTTAGTTTTGGCTGGCAGATATCAGGAAATCGTACATGATTGATTATGCCCTGCCAACTACCGCCGCAATATAGCTGCAAACGTTAGCATATGCGCAAAAGAGCATGAATAGGACACAAACTCTTTGCGTGACATCGCAGGCCGCAGTCGTGGAATTGTCCCCTCGACCAAACCGATCGGTCAGGAGGAAATAGATAGACTGACTGCGCCATTCGGCTGGGGTCAGAGCATGGGCAGCCTGTCCGAGCAGGGACAGGGAGAGCGGAAGGAGTGACGAGGTCCACTTCATCCTGGCAATGTGCGTCTGCAGCTTGATATCGTGCCAAACGAAGACTTCTCAACAATAGCTAGACTTATATATCCTTGCTACAGCTAGTGGCAACTACACGCCTTCCTAATACGCTACGGATGTCCCGTCCTGTGCATTCACCAGTGATGATCATCCCGGGCGCGTGGACTGATTGATTTCTTCGTCGCGGTGACTGGCGCCAGAGGTGACCAACGCGTCTTTCGACTCCTGCACCGATTGAGTTTGGCAAAGCCGCGTCTAAAGCCGTACATTCATGGCAATAGGTTGGTGAGTCCGGCTCTAGGTAGGTAACGAGGAGCCGAAACCCCGGAACCCCGCGGAATCCCACTAGTGAGCTCGGCAGTTGTGCAGAAGAAACGCAAGTAATCCGTGAAGGCTGCATACTACACGTTTAGTGTGGAAGCGAGGGGGTGATTCGTGGAATTCGGCAGTAGAATTGTACGCGAGGCGATCCCCACACCAGCTAAGCGTGTACTAAAGAGTAAAAAAGGTTAGTGGGCAGTCTCTCCACATTCTGGTTGAGGGGATACTAGGTTAGACATGGCGTCGTAGGCTTGTACATTGTATTAAGGGGAGGAGCCTGAACAGTCTGCTCGTAGTTAGTCGTAGTTATGTAGCAGCCCTAACTCTAATTTTCTCGGATAATAGAACCGTCAGACAATTCACTTGCCATCCGAATCAGACTAACTAAGAGCTGAGAAGAATCCCAGACAGAAACTGACACGGACCTGAGATCCGAGATTCAAGTGTTCATGCCCGACGGAAGCAGGGGGCGGCGCAATTGCGGGGAATCTTAATATCGATGGTCTCTTGGGTTCCTTCAGGCTTGATCCGAATTGGCAACTTGTCCGGCGCTACTGTGGATGCTCTGAATGCACTCTTGGTCTCACCACTTTAGCAGTCCGTGTCTCCGAAAACCGAATTCCCGATCGGCTGACGAGTCTGCAGTCTGCATATCGCAAATTTTCTCCGCAAGCCAAGATGGAGTGAATACGTGCTCATGGAGAGAGTGGAGGCCCGTCCTGGGTGGCGGATGGTAGGCATGAAATGAGCCATTTGCACCGGCAGCGTTAGCTTCGGATAGAAGAACCAGTCATAGCAGCGGAATACTGCCTAAATCTCCGTGAAGGAGTTGCCTGGTGCTGCTGTTCTCTTGCCATTCGGCCTCCAGCATCTCCCCAGGATATCAGGCCTATCACGAACAACGGAAATGTCCGTCTCGACAGGGGATCAATCTCACTATCACATGCGCAATCCATGTTCTGCCGTTGCAGATGGACCCCGTGGGGAACCTGGCTCCCTTTGCATGCTGTCTGGTGGCGTTGTTTATGATCTTTGGGGTTTCTCATATGCAGAAGTATGCAGAAATCGTGAATTTGAATAAGTTTATACTTTCGTCTCTCAGTCCAATCAAATCCTAAGAATTCTGAAAAATGCCCAGCAAAGTATACAAGAAATCCACTCGCCGGAAATACATTCAAGACACACAATCTCTAGCCATGCAGAGTCAAAAAGCTATAAGAAGAGGGATCATCCCCCAGAATTGCCCCTTGCATCAGGATTCAGGACGACCAGTCTCATCTCATCCCCTTGACCCTCCCTTCATCTCATCATTTCCTTGCGGAATCCGTCTATCACCAAGCCATGCCTCGCCTATCCTACGCGCTTTGTGCGCTGGCCCTCGGGCATGCTGCTGTTGCAGCTCCTCGTTTGTCCCCTCGTGCTACTGGCAGCTTGGACACCTGGTTGGCTAGTGAGACTACCGTTTCGCTGAATGGCATTCTCGCCAACGTCGGTGCCGACGGTGCTTATGCGAAGAGCGCAAAGCCTGGCATAATTATTGCCAGTCCCAGCACCAGCAACCCAGACTGTGAGCGACTATTCTGAAATGGCCTAGTGCCGACAATTATTGACATCTGTAGACTACTATACCTGGACGAGAGATGCCGCTCTCACCATGAAAGTCCTGGTCGATCTTTTCCGCAACGGCAACCTGGGTCTGCAGACTGTTATTGAACAATACGTCAACTCTCAGGCCTACTTACAGACCGTTTCTAATCCGTCTGGCGGTCTTTCGAGCGGAGGTCTCGCGGAGCCCAAGTACAATGTCGATATGACCGCCTTTACCGGAGGCTGGGGTCGTCCTCAGCGCGATGGTCCGGCCCTGCGTGCCACGGCCCTCATCGACTTTGGTAACTGGCTGATTGTATGTCTCCCTGTATGAAGAGTGGAAAGCGTTGCTGACAGTCACAGGACAACGGCTACTCCAGCTATGCTGTCAGCAACATCTGGCCCATTGTGCGCAATGATTTGTCCTACGTAGCTCAGTACTGGAGCCAGAGCGGCTTTGGTGAGTCCGAGTCTCTGTTAACAGGTGTACATTCATTGCTGACTTTTCACTCTATTTTAACAGATCTCTGGGAAGAGGTGAACTCCATGTCCTTCTTCACCGTCGCTGTTCAGCACCGTGCCTTGGTCGAGGGAAGCACATTTGCTAAACGGGTGGGAGCCTCCTGCTCGTGGTGTGACTCGCAGGCACCTCAGATTCTCTGCTACATGCAGAGTTTCTGGACTGGCTCGTATATCAACGCCAACACCGGCGGGGGCCGTTCCGGCAAGGACGCCAACACCGTCCTCGCCAGCATCCATACCTTCGACCCCGAAGCCGGCTGCGACGATACTACTTTCCAACCCTGCTCTCCTCGTGCCCTTGCCAACCACAAGGTGTACACTGACTCGTTCCGCTCTGTCTACGCGATCAACTCCGGCATCGCACAAGGTGTTGCCGTTTCCGCTGGCCGCTATCCCGAGGATTCCTACTACAATGGCAACCCCTGGTTCCTCACCACTCTCGCCGCTGCCGAGCAGCTCTACGACGCGATCTACCAGTGGAAGAAGATCGGTTCCATCACGATTACAAGCACATCCCTCGCCTTCTTCAAGGACATCTACAGCTCCGCCGCGGTCGGCACCTACGCCTCCGGCAGTTCCACCTTCACGGCCATCATCAACGCGGTCAAGACCTACGCAGACGGCTACGTGAGCATCGTCGAGACTCATGCCATGAACAACGGCTCCCTCGCCGAGCAATTCGACAAGTCCTCCGGAACCTCCCTCTCCGCCCGCGACCTGACCTGGTCGTACGCCGCCCTCCTAACCGCCAACATGCGGCGTAACGGCGTGGTGCCTCCCTCCTGGGGTGCCTCCTCCGCCAACACCGTCCCCTCGTCTTGCTCCATGGGCTCGGCCACCGGCACCTACAGCACCGCGACGGCCACCTCCTGGCCCAGCACGCTGACCAGCGGCTCGCCAGGCACCACCACTACCACTGCGGGCTCTGGCACCACCACCACCACCAGCAGCACCAGCACCAGCACCACGACGACTGCCTGCACGAAGCCTACCTCCGTCGCGGTCACCTTCGACGAGATCGCCACTACCACCTACGGCGAGAACGTCTACATTGTCGGATCCATCTCCCAGCTCGGTAACTGGGATACCAGCAGTGCGGTGCCCCTGAGCGCGTCGAAGTATACCTCCAGCAACCACCTCTGGTACGCGACCATCAACCTGCCGGTTGGTACGACCTTCCAGTACAAGTACATCCGCAAGGAGAGCGATGGCTCGATCGTGTGGGAGAGCGATCCCAACCGCTCGTACACGGTGCCTTCGGGCTGTGGTGTGTCGACTGCGACTGAGAATGACACGTGGCGGTGATCGTCTATAGCTATAGTATATATGATTGGTAGTTGGCTGGTTAGCTTTCAGACTATATCATTCCGAAAATAATACATATGATTGATGATTGACCAGGGGCCTGTGAACTAAAAATATCAACGCGGTCTGTAGTTGGGTTCCAAATCTAGCATACAAATGTGACATGACACATCCCAGTCGGTCCTGCATGGCCTCTGCAGGTCCCAGCCGTGTCGATCAATTCGAGGTTCCATGACGAGTCTGATAATATGTGATCTATATTTCGCCGAGCATGCAGATCATTGTGCGTCATTGCACATAACTTTCCAGAGAGAATGTCCCATCCCTGGCATGTATACATGGTGTGCATTCCGACCCCTTTTTGCGCAGCTGATACATCATCTGCAATTGCGTGCCCGACTGACAGCCATAAAAGACTGGCCCGCGCCTGGAGATCCAAAATGATACACTCGCAAAATGCTCCTCGGATTCGTCTTCCTTGTCCTCGCCTCCTCCGTCGCGGCCGGAACGTCTGAAACCCGCGCGGAAACGGCCCTCGCCGCGCTCCAGACATGGTACAACACCACCAGCGGCATCTGGAACACCTGCGGCTGGTGGAACGGGGCCAACTGCATGACTGTTATTGCTGACCTGGCGGATGTGGACGACTCAGTGCGGGACGTCGCGGTCGCGGTCTTTGAGAATACGTGGTCGGTAGCGCCGAGATCGAATCCCGCGCCGGGACGGGGGAATGACACGTACAACGGGGCGATTAAGCATCATCGTCCGCAGGAGGTTAGTCGGCGGCGCGCAGGGGTTGACGTCTCGCAATGGTTGGATGGAGCGTACGACGATGATGCATGGTGGGCGTTGGCGTGGATCGCGGCGTATGATGTCACGGGTAGACAGGAGTATCTTGATCTTGCGGAGGGCGTATTCGAGGAGTTGGTGGGTTGCTCGATTGTCTGTGAGAAGAAATTCTGACAAGTCTTAGAGTAAGGTGTGGCCGTCGAGATGCGGCGGGGGCATCTACTGGGACTACACGCATACCTACGTCAACGCGATTGCGAACGAGCTGTTTCTCTCGCTTGCGGCGCATCTTGCGAACCGAGCGCCCAACAAGGAGTACTATGTTGACTGGGCTCAACGCGAGTGGGATTGGTTCCAAGGCAGCGGGATGATCAATGCGAACCACACCATCAACGATGGACTGACGGAGAGCTGCCAGAATAATGGGCAAACAACGTAGGGAACAATCTCCGCAATCGAGGTCGAGCGCTGACAAGACAGTTGGACTTATAATCAAGGAGTCGTCCTTGGCGGGCTGGCCGAGCTATATCGTGCGTCTCCTAACGCAACATTCCTCGAGTCAGCAGGGGAGATTGCTAAAGCGGCGATCGCGGCGCTGAGTGACTCTATTGGTGTCATGCACGAGCCCTGCGAGCCTAGCAGCTGCAATGGCGACAGCACGCAGTTCAAGGGCATCTTCGTCCGGAATTTGCGGTTGTTGCACAGTGTCGCCCCAGATGAGGCATACTCGCGTGTCATTACAGCGTCTTCCGACAGTATCTGGGCGAATGATCGTGATGCTAGCAATAAGATGGGGGTTAATTGGGCTGGTCCCCTTGAGCAGGTAGATGCTTCATCTCATAGTTCGGCTATGGATGCGTTGGTTGCTGCCATTGGATTGTGGTAGGTTATTATCTGGAGACCAGAGATGAGAGATTCAATGCTCAGAATAATGAGAGCGAGACGCAAGTGGTGTCATGGTGATCGGCAAGCTAGCCCAATATATATTCGTCCATCATATTCCCAGTATCAAGCCATCAATGTCAATAAAAGCAAGGAACTCTTGGCTGGTGAGTCCTGATATCAAGGTATACCAGCATGGGATGACATCCTATCCTACGAGAGAAAGAAGTCAACAGTGGATAGCCGATATCTAGTAGGCAGATGAAGGTGGTAAAATGGATTGGGATAGATGCATTTCTCCAGATTACACGTGATAACTTAACGTAATCCACAACCGAGCGAGCCACCCAACCGAGCGAGCCACCTCAGAACCCCTGAACCTTCATCCATCATCAAACCAAATTTTCCACCAATATGGCATCAAAACAACCTGATTTAATAGTTAAATTAGAAGATCGCATATCTCTTGCAGTCAAAGCATACCAAAATGGCCAGTTCAAAAGCATACGAGCAACAGCAGCAGCATATGATGTTCCTCGATCTACCCTTACACATCGAATCAGCGGACGCAAAGCACGGGTTAATATACCAGCCAACTGCCAGAAGCTTAGCAATCTAGAAGAGGGTTCTCTAAAGAAATAGATTCTGGATATGGATGAGCGCGGCCTACCACCAAATCAGGATACTGTACGCAAAATGGCAGATATCTTACTATCTCATCAAAATCCAGGCCTATCTACTGGAAAGAACTGGGTCAGCAACTTTATCAAACGGCATGATGATCTTATATCAAAATATACCCGCAAATATGATTACCAGCGTGCAAAATGTGAGGATCTAGAAGTTATCAACCGATGGTTTAATCTTGTTAAGAATACTATAGTAAAATATGGTATTCTTGAGCAGGATATCTACAACTTTGATGAGACTGGCTTTCAAATGGGTGTAGCACATACAGCAAAGGTTATTACTTCATCCCGTCATCGAACAAGCCGCGTACGAGCTATACAGCCAGGGAATCGCGAATGGGTCACTATTATTGAATGCATTAATGCATCTGGATGGTCTCTCCCCCCCATGATCATCTTCTCCGGCAAGGTCCACCAATCTCAATGGTATCAAGATATCAACCCTGACTGGCTAATCGGTCTGAGTGATAATGGCTGGACTAATAATGACCTTGGAGTTTTATGGTTGGAAAAGGTCTTTGAAAAGCATACTATGGCGCGTACAATTGGGAAATATCGGCTTTTGATTCTTGATGGCCATGCTAGCCATGAATCAGCAGAGTTTGATCTTTTCTGCAAGAATCATCAGATTATCCCTCTTTATATGCCTTCTCATTCATCAGATAAACTACAACCTCTTGATGTTGGCTGCTTTGCACCCTTAAAGGAGGCATATGGGATAGAGGTGATGAGAAGCATTCAAAATGGCATTCATCACATTGATAAGGAAAACTTTCTTGATCTTTATAGAGAATCAAGAAAGGCCTTATCATCTAAGAATATTTGCAGTAGTTTTACAGCTTCTGGTCTAGTTCCTTTGGACCCCCAAAGGGTGCTAGATAAGCTTACTATCAAGAATATTACCCCCCCTACTACTGCTCACGGACCTCCTGCAGATGCTGAATGGATTGCAAAGACCCCTTATACTACTGCTGAGGTGCAAAGGCAAATGGAGCTTATCAAGCAGCTTATTAAACGCAACTCCCAAAGTCCCCCAACTGAGGCTATCCGTCAGCTTGCTAAGGCAGCTGAATCTACTATGCATAAAGTCCTTCTCCTAGATCAGGAGATAAAGGGGCTACGTGCAGCAAATGAGAAGCAGAAGCGAAAGCATACAACCCCTAGATCTTATATTGCTACTGGAGGTGTTCTGACAGGTGCTGAAGGCCAGCAACTTGCCCAAGAAGCTATACAGGCGATGGAGATGGAACCGGTTCCTAAGAAGCGTGCGCCACCACGATGTAGCAATTGCCATCAAATTGGTCATATTAGAACAAGCTGTCCTAGTAGAACTAGATAATTCAAAGGTTTTTTGGTTTGGTTTGATTCCGTAGTACTAAGATATCATTTAGTTGACTGCAGGCAGAATCATGTTCGGGTGGCTCGCTCGGTTGGGTGGCTCGCTCGGTTGTGGATTACGTTACGGAGAATGGATTAGTCATCCTGGCACCTAATTGGCGGGCTTGACTGCCTGAGGCCTTCAGGGCAGTGGATCGGCCCGCCGCCAAAAGGAAGAAAGAATAATAAAACCGCTCAGATTGGATGATGGATCGCGACCAGTCTAGACGCCAGGAGGCTTTTTTCCTCGGCAATTATTTGCTGCAGTCGATCCACTGCAATCCCTCCTTCCAAGGCACAGTTCAGTGTGAAATCCACAGCTGCCCCGATCTGGCCTTCCTTGTCCTATCGTCCTCGGTAAGCGACCAGCTCATCTCCATCCTTCATTACTCAGATGGCGGTAGAATCCGTGACTCCGAAAGTATGGTTTAGACTGCCGTTTTTCTAACGGCTATCCAATGTCTGGTTGTCTGATTATTCTGGACTCGGTTATCGGATTCTTTGCCTCATTAGTTATTCTTTGTTCCAGACTCCGCTCTTTCGAACAGTCTGCAGAGATCCGTTGCGGCAGAGTAATCACTAATCCCGATTGGGACATCCATCTCCAACATCTTCTCAATCTCCTCTTTTCCCTCTTCTCCTTTTCTCCCTCATCTCTTCTCCGCTATTCCCCTCTCCAGAATCAAAACAATGAGCTGAGCCGACCTCCTCTGGACGACCAGCCAGAGTTGTCTCCGGATGCGCATCCCAATTGCCGTGCAGCTCGGCCTGCTGGTCCTTGTGACCGCCCTAGTGGGCCTGGCCGTGCTGTCCATCGCTACGGTGAGCTCGCTGATCGCCGATCATCCTTCAGCTCCAAGACTAATCGACGCAGTGGGTTAATAACTACAATTTTGTGGTCGATGTCCAGTAAGATAGTCCTCTTGGCTTGATTGTACGTTTCCCACTAACATAACCCTCCAGATCCGAAGGACTCGAGCTGGTCGCAAAAATCAAAGCCAGCCAGATCGCTTCCAATCTCAAACTTCTAGAGTCGACGAGCAAAACCATCGTCACACGACTGCTGATCCAGGGCGCTCTGGGTCGTTTTTACAATGGAAACTCGAGTGATTCGAACTGGACCTCGTCCGTGACGGATGTCCAGTCGGCAATGGGCAGTAACAATTATCTGGACCTCTATCAAGCCATCATTTTCTCTCGGAATGGTCAAGGAAATCCACACGGATTGCTCAATGTTACCGCCAAAGATATTGCCGAGATCACTCTTCCCTACACCTACTCGAACGGCACTGCTGTCATGCTAGGGGATGAGGGACTCGGTTACCCTCCTGCGCTCTACCCTAATCTGACATATTCCGCAGCCTCCGACGGCAGCACCACAACCGATGTGTACGCCTTTTCAGACTACAAGCTTGGACTTGACACCGCTCTACTTCTTGGACCGCTGCCGATTAACACCTCCTTTTCCCTCATTTCAGTCACAGTGCCCATCATCAATAATACTTCGGCCACTGACATTCTTGGATACATGACGTAGGCAATCCTGGAACATAGACAAAGAGTAAACCAGATTCACCGCTGACCGATTACAGGGTCGTCGCCAGTGCCGCCAATTTGCAGGCTACGATCAACTCCCGCGACGGCATGGGCAATACTGCTCAGATTCTCCTGCTCGGCCCCTCGCGGGCCGACAATCGGTTCGCCCCCGACGCCTACCCGGCTACAGCGACCTCTGCCCCGGATGTGGAAGGACTCTCTCACGCCGAGGTCCACTACGTGTTCGAGCCTACGCCACTTCCCGGTCAGAGCAGCAGGCACGGCGGCAACATGAGCATGAACAGCTTTGCCCTGTCCGAGTATCCGCTGGCATGGAAGCTCATGTCGAGACCGTGGGCACAGACCAACGACTCGATCAGCGATTTGTCAACTCGAAACGAACACGGATACCAGGTTGCGGTCGGCGCGATCCGGCCGAAGACGCACATGGCACAGTGGATTCTGCTGGTGGAGGAGACTAAGGCGGAGGCATTTGCCCCGATCAACAAGCTCAGGAAAATCATTCTGGCATGCGTCTTTGGGACGATAGGGCTCATTATCTTGATCGTTCCGCCACTCACCCATCTGGCCGTGGCCCCGATTCGCCGACTGAGCGCAGCCACTCGCAAGTCGATCGAGCCCCCCTCCCAGCCGCCGCATAATCGCCCTCCCTCGAGTGGACCGTACATTGTAGGAACACCCGAGGCGGAGACAGAACCCCGGTCTTTTGACGACCACATGGACGAGAAGGGAAGTTTCGTAGCCTGGGTGAAGCATTTCCGTCGAAAGGACCGGCCCAACAGCGCATACAGCAATGGCAGTCGCAACCACGCCAGAACTTTCCAGATTCCGGGCAGAGTGAAGGAACGCAAGCATCTCATCACGGACGAACTGACGGAGCTGACGAGCACTTTCAACGAGATGGCCGACGAGCTTTCTATCCAGTACAATCGGCTGGAAGAACGAGTGGCGGAACGAACTCGGGAGTTGGAAGCCGCCAAGTCGGCCGCGGAGACTGCCAACGAGAGTAAAACATTGTTCATCGCCAATATCTCACACGAGCTCAAGACCCCGCTGAATGGGATTCTGGGCATGTGTGCAGTGTGCATGGGCGAAGACGATCTTCCTCGGATCAAGAAGTCCTTGCAGGTCGTTTACAAGTCGGGCGATCTTCTCTTGCATCTTTTGAACGACTTGTTGACCTTTAGCAAGAACCAAATTGACCAGGCAATTCGTTTAGAAGAGAGGGAATTTCGATTGTCGGACGTCCGGTCTCAACTTGCGGTCATTTTCCAGAATCAGGTCCAGGAAAAACAGATCGACTTCAATGTCAACTTCGTCAGCAGTGATACCCTCCCACCAAAGACCGATGCCTCCCAGGAGAAAACACTCCTAGCGTCTGCCCCCGCGCTTGGTCCACCAGGGACTGGTCGGTTGAGGGACATGGTATTATGGGGTGATCAACATCGTATCCTCCAAATCCTGATCAACCTGGTCAGCAACAGTCTCAAGTTCACGCCCGAAAATGGCAAGGTCGAGGTTCGCATCAAATGCGTCCGCGAAGTGGAAACCCCGGGCAGTCCCCGAAGCTCTTTGCAGGACTCTCGACGCAATTCACGACTGCGATCCCGACCACCCTCGCATGCCAGTTCTCAGCCCCGTGACGCCGTGGACGGTCTGGTTCAGGAAGAATATCACACGCCCGTGCTTTCGCAGTTGCGGACTCTGATCTTCCAGTTTGAGGTCGAGGATAATGGACCTGGCGTCGCCCCCCATTTACAGAAGCGCGTCTTCGAGCCCTTTGTACAGGGCGATCTCGGGCTCAACCGAAAGTATGGAGGCACCGGATTGGGGCTCAGTATCTGCGCGCAGCTGTCTCGCTTGATGAATGGATCGATCACCCTGGAAAGCGAGCCAGGCAAAGGCGCCTTGTTTACTGTGGAAATTCCGTTAAAATTCGTCAAGGAGGCAGCGCCCAGTACCCGCAGTTCCAGTGTCTCCGGATCCCGCACACCGAGCGTTTTCTCGCTTGACGATCTCTCCGGTCTCGCGCGACCGCCGTCACACAACGACTCTGTTCGAAGCGATCCGTTGACCAGCAATTTTGAGAAGCAGGATCTGCAACCTCGACTGGTCGGACTCAGTCAGCCGTTCTTCACCCCCACACCGTCATCCCCCGCACCGTCGACTCCCAGAGTTCCTCCGGCGGATGGGCCCAAACCGGAAGTGAAAGATAGCACATCTGGCAAAGTGCGCGTATTGGTGGCCGAGGATAACGTAGTGAACCAGGAAGTGGTCCTTCGGTACGTTCTTCTTGATGTTTTTATAAACCATGCTAACACCATCCAGAATGCTTCGGTTAGAAGAGGTTTATGATGTAACGGTCGTCAAGGACGGCCAAGAAGCCTACGACACAGTCAAGGCGAATATGGAAGAGGGCAAAGTATTTGACCTTATCTTCATGGACATTCAGGTATATATTCAAACATCATTATACGGAAGAGAAAGCTGACAAAGGCAGATGCCCAATCTCGACGGCCTACAGAGCACCCGTCTCATCCGTGGCATGGGCTACTCGGCGCCTATTGTTGCGCTCAGCGCTTTCTCGGAAGAAAGTAACATTAAAGACTGCATGGACTCGGGCATGGACATGTTCATCAGGTATGTGTACCGCACCTGGACGAGAAAACTATGCTAATGGAGGTAGTAAACCGATCCGACGGCCTGCCCTGAAACAAGTTTTGAACAAGTTCGCCACGATTCCGGAAGAGCCGGAGAATGTGCCAGATTTATAGCCTTGGCAGAAAGCCAGTAGCAGGCTCCTAGGAACCTTTCAGGCGTACAATGGTAGCCGGTTGTATATATTTCAGATATGTGGGAGTCCATCTATCTTCGACGTGGCTGGTCGAATTGAAGCAATTAACAATGATAATCTGTAGTATACTGCGAAGGCCTCTCACAATACTCTCTGTCATGTGGCTCTTGCATCAAATTGGGTCTTGTAGAACAGACAAAAAGCCGGTAAATCATCAAGGAATGACACTTTGCTTGACACCCCGTTGTCTAGTTCTCAGTTTTGAGATCTGGTGCTGGACCTACGCGACAAGACTATTCATAAAGACTCTCCTGAAACTATTGAAGCTCCAGCGAGTTTCAAATATATAATGACATCGTTGTTTCTTAACAGCGACATCTTTGATTGTTCTGTAAATCTTCTACAAGGCATCTTTGTGATATGGTCTTACTACGACAAAGGATGTCTCAAATCATCCATACACAAAGCCATTGTCTATTGCGGTGTTCAACAGATACTGTCTTGGAAGATGTCTTTGTCTATAATATAAATACCTCCGCTGTCTGTCTGAACAGGGAAGCAACTCATCAACTACCTCCTTTTCTTATCACTACCTACTCAATTAACTTCTCCAACAGCATCTGCCACTATCAAAATGAATAACTTCTCCCACAACACACCTAACTACAACCCCGACAACCTACCTACCCTCAACAACGGTATGGACCACAGCTTCTACGCCAACATGGACAACAACATGATTAACACACAATCTAGGAATGAATTACCTGACCGCAAACAACCCCCTCGACCAGCCCCTCTACACCACCTTCAGCTACTGCATGGTCTTCTCCAACCTCCCCGACCAGCCCTGGCCATCATACAACCTCCTCCAGCAATGCCTCGACAAGGTCCGCGCGCGCGACGCAAAAGTCTATTCCTCCGTCGACGCGATTCAGCGCTACAACGGCGCCAAAACGGGGGACCTCATCCTCTCGTTTACGGCTGCTGCGGCGATGGATGGGGTCATCTGGACGAGTGCTGAGGGAGTCATTCTCCATCAGATGAGGTATTGGGATCGGGATCGGAGGATGGCCGGGTGGACGCTTGTGGCGGAGCATGGGCTTGCGCAGTGAGTTTTGCGTTTTGCGGTTTTCGATTTTCTTTTTGACCTTTGAATTCTGGGTTTGGTTTGATTGGTCCTTGGTTTTGGATCTGCCGGTGAGGATTGGTTGCTGAGAGTGCTTATTTCTACAGGAAAGGGAGGAGAAAGCTGCCTGGGAAGGGATCTGACTGTGTGTCCGAATGTGAGTTGAACTATTGAATTTGTCCGCTGAATAAAGTGCTCATAAAATTCTACAGGATACTGGACAACTTCGTGCGATCCGAGTATAAGAAAATTGATTTCCCCTCAGTCTGTCTTGTAAGTGTCACCTCACCCAGGAGCTATAGAATGGTCGTTGAGAAACAGCAGACGTCGAGAACCCAAAACACTTGGAGTCTGAGGACTTCAACATATACCACATGATCCTTGAAATATGGCTAGAGCGAGTAAGATCCTCGAAGTCGAGAGGGACATAGAAGGTACTAATCTTTACACTCGCATATCTTTAGATACGCCGCCACTTCTTCTGCTTCAAATGTTGGAATTCTGTCAGCAGACAACTTTCCTAATGATCAAATCACTGGAAAGTGCGGAAAGAATGACTCTGCAGCTTCAAGCTTCAATAAAGATTCTGCATCTCATGCGGAATAAACAGGGGAATGTACTACCCTTACGAGAACACCATCATGGTTGATCAGATAACCTACTATTACTGCCACCGATGCGAAAAACTGCAAAGCCGTGTTCGTATATATTGTATGGCGGTCTTAAACTATGCTGTTGCAGGCTTTCGGCTTGCGAAGGCCGTGTAGATGAGATTATGATCTTTCAATGAACGGACACTGGGGAGCTATAACACGCTAGTGGTTAATCTGCATGGCATATTCCACGTTGTATAAAACTTGAACGAACCGGAAAGGTGTCAGAGATCATATTGGCACTTCTACATACACTACTAAAACCACGTCGTCAGACAGTTGGCAGACGTTGTGGGAGCCAACCTTCAGAACATACAGTTTCCACTTCTGTAGCTAAAGAAGAAATGCTGATCAACCAATCAGCTCGCATAGCTCAGTTGGTAGAGCGCATGACTAGTAATCATGAGGTCAGCGGTTCAAATCCGCTTGTGAGCATTTCTTTTTTCCCCTTTGCACTTGGCAGAAGTGCACTACTAATTGAGTTCTAAGAAGCTTATATAGCTAGTAAGTATAGAAAATATTACTATCTTTAAGGTCCTTTAACTTTACTAATTCTTTATATAGCTAAAGTAGTGCATCTAGTAGAATATCTAAAAAATATTAGAGACAGTTTATTAGAGCATAATTATCCTCTGTTTGTCTTGAAACGGCCAGCACGTCCACCAAATTTTTCTATCTTTTCTTTCAAGCATTCTCCTGGGTTGCTTCGCTCTTCAATTGCATCTCTTTACTAGAGCAAGAGTCGGTGCTTTTGTACCTTCTAGTGAGCACAAACACAAAAGAGGTCTTCGATACAAAGTAAGAATCCTTAACTAGAGCGATCTAAATTCATTCTCATCTCTAGTCCAGCATATTGATCCAGTTCTGCTTCCGTCATCTAATGCTCCTTGGGCAGTGGGATGGAGACTCAATCAGGTGCAGATCAAGAATAATCGATGCCCGCAATACACCGTGTGAGTTGGAAAAAGCCTAGTAACACGCTTATTAGGAGCCAGTGATTTTACTAACGAGTGCTTCTAGATTCGGGATTGGTATCCGCGATAGCAACAGGCCACAGTTTGCGTCGGGCTATTACTTCTCGCCCTTTCCCTACAACAGGGAGCTCTTTTTGGTATTAAAACAGTGAAAGATCTTACGGAATTTGTCCTTTCGAATGGTGAACTCCCTTTGCGGTGGAAGAGTGAGTTCTTAGAAAAGCCGGTCCTTAGACATGCGACGGGAGATGGGCCGCAAGAAGCTCCTCTGACGAAGCAACAATTTGGTCCTGCCTACGCCAAAATTTTTACCGCTGCAGGTTATTTTGGTGAACTGGCAACTGTTCATTGCATGCCACGAAACTTAAGGGAAAAAGTGGAAAGTTAGTTCCTGCCACCCTGAGAAACTCCGGAACGAAATCAAGATACTAAAATCTAATATAGGAAGGCATAGCTCGGCGCCTATCTCTCAGAGAATGGTACATCGGGGATTAGAAAGTTTTCCGGGGCATTATCAAGCCCACTGCTCCTCCATTGATACAGTGCCAGCAGTTCTCGACGAGGAGGACTAGTCAGATCATATTGAGTACTTCTAAAGTTACGTCCAATTTTACGAGCGAGGTTTACCTAGCGAATTGCCAGCAGAGATCAAGGAAAGTATTTTGCAAAACCAAGATATAATGGGAATGAGAGCTCGGATAGAGCTCTTCGAACAGAGCCATGCTGAGGAAGCTCTCAAGATCGAGAAGTTGGAGTACAGGAAAGCGCTGGTTCGGAAGCGCCTGCTTGAGCTTAAAAAATATCAAAATCGGTGGGTTCGAGAGAAGAGAGATCAAAAAATTCTCGATCGGGGGAAGGAAGAGCTGGAGACCTGGGGAAACGACAATCACAAACGTGCTCAAAAGTTGGTCGCACCAGAGGTTACCCGGATTGCGTCAGCCATGTCTTGCAACAAGGAGCTTTCTCTTGATGGAAACCTTCTATTCGTTCAAGACTTGCAAACTCACTGTGGTCGTGACTTTGCCGTAGTCTACCTCGCAACGAAAGTCCGATTCAAGGGATTTGTCCCGCGAAGGGTTGCCAAACCAACGTTGCAGGGTGAGCTTGAACCCATTGGACCATGATAGCTGTCAGCGTTTCTGCTACCTTCTTCCTGGTCCAGGCGTATTACTCCACCTCGCACACGCAGACAGTCGATAATGTGGGGTGCACGATGGTGGTTTTCGGGCCTACCATGTTGTTCTGTGCGTTAGGATCGCCAATTGACACTATATTCGCGCTAGCATTTATGGCAGGGCTTTTCTTGCCATCTGCAGCGGGATTTTGGCGTGTGATCAAGGTGATAAGGTGAATGTGGGCTAGGGATGATTCACGAAGTGTAAATACCTCTCTGATCTTACTTTATACCCAGTTATCGCGCGGTATACAATTAATATGCCCTTAGCGACGAACGGGCAATTTATTTCACAGCACTCTGAGCGTAAGATAACCGCGTCTTGCAGGCAGTTTCAGGTAAGATACAACATTCAACCTGGAAATATCTTATCATTGTCATGTAACATACCACGCCTCTTCTGGGAAGCGGAGGATCTACGGTTATGTTACACAGTAATTAGGTTAGCATGTTTCACGTTAGGCCCAAATAAATCCGTGCGAGGGATCTTGGTATATCAAATTTCGAATATCGCTGTACTTAAGGTAAACAAAGCTAGATTAGGGTTACATGAAGTGGCCATGTCGGACACGGAGATGCTCTCTCCCATCCTAATCACCTGATCCGCTACAGTATCCCTCCGTAATATCAAAATCGAGTATCATTCTCAACCGAGTTATGCGCGTCCAATATCGGGTACTAATGGTGTTGGAGCACTATCCTCACAAGGATCACGTGCCCTTGGGTACCACCACGCTGATAGGGGCTGCGCTCTGATTCCGTACACCAACCGCACTCAACACTTCATAATAGATTCGGTTCTTTGCACATTGTCCTTTATTGATGGGCGAGTGTTCTAATCAGGTCCTCAGTGTTGTGAATAGAGGCTGTGATATAGTTATACCCCTTTGACAGCCACACCCTCCGATTTGATCGCAATGGATGTTTCTCAACTTCCGGACATCACCAGCCTGCTTGTCAGGCCAGATAACCCTCCACGAGATTATGGCGAAGGGATGGATTCCCCACGATGTGCAGCTCTATACAACTACCTGGTCCAATATGCCTGGCTCGCTGAAGGCCGTCCACTGGCAACTCTGAATGGCAACAGTACCAACTTTTTCACGGCCTTCGGTGCTGAAGCTGAGGCTCTTCGTCCGAGGCTTGATCCATCACTGGTGGCTTTCCTTGACACCGCTATGATACCTCCTAGTGATAGTCCTGGCGAGTTGCCCCCGCCGCTCTCGATTTTCGCATGGGGACTCTCTACGCCGAACAGAATTATTGAGGAATTTGTAGCTGATCTTCAAGACCAGCCGGTTGACAGCCTGGTGCGCTTGTGCTCTGTCGACACGGGCTTATCGGCTGAGGGCAGTGGTGGCGGGGTTATCTACCACCAACGCCTCCATCGCGTCGCGATCTTCATGCATCTTGATGCCTATGACTACGGGTTTCCAGTTGAGGATCATCCAGACGTTTGGAACCCACTAGAGACACTGCTCTCCAACTGGATCGACCTTATTCATCTTGGAAAAGTTGTGGCTTCGCCTCATAATGATCCAGTCCTATTCGACTTCGAGAAGATCGGGCCCTGGGAGTGGCGTCCCTATAGCGAAACCCAGGTTACTACGTGTGTCAGCGCGTGGGATCGGCTGTGTCAGGCCATCGAGGCGCGCATCTCGCAGCTGCCAAATCCCCCATCACTGATCAGCCCCATTTGTGGGACTGACGCGGACAATCCAGAGCCACTGGTCGCATCAACCGTCCTGGACGCCGCTTCGGTGCCTGATCCTTCCTTTGCGCGTTCGTTTCTGACACGCGCGAGACGGCCCTGGTTCCACTACATCGCTCCAGGCCTTCTCCTGCCGCCAGCTGACTCGTCTGGGTTTGTGGCAGCACAGCCATTCACCGTATTGCCCCACTCTCAGCACACTGTACCGCCAGTGTGCCTTTTCCCCGCCGACAGCGGAGACCAGCGTCCTGTCCAGCTCACGAGAACATCAAGTCCATTTTTATTGGCGGACTTCTATTCAACCTCCACCGATACGCACACACCGTCTCACGTCTCTGCAGGCCTGTATACTGCGGCAGTGGAGAGAAACGGTCTTGACACGGCCGAGGAGGGATTCCGGCTGTTGCTCCCGTTCACCTTCAATGATGGTTGGGGCAGGAGCGTAGGCGCACGAAGAAGCGATGGGGAGCTTGTTGATAGGGGAAGCGTTTCAGACCTCTTTCAGCATGGATTCAAGCCTTTTGGTGGTGACTACTACCGCCCTCAGCGGCTGGAGCGTTTGTTGGATTGTTGGCGTAAGCTGGTTGAAGAAGGCGTCTGGTCTGTTGGGCCCGAAGGAGTAGAAGGTACTATCGATACCTTCAGAGATGCTGAGTCGGACCGTTGGAGAGATTATTATATCCCTCCCACATGGTAGATATCCCAGTGCCATCCCGCCTTCAAGCCGGAGATGATTTCTGTGCTCTATCCTGCGGGGATGGAGGTGCCAGGTAGTCACCCGGCAAGACTTGGACCCAACTTACTCCCGAAGACTTCCTGAGAGGGATATGCAATTTCATAAGAAACCAGTCACGAAGATACGCTATCGAACAACTACCATTTTCCGATTTATATACAAAATTAGTCTCAATGCTTCAGTTTTCTTTCATTTCTTTTCAACCAAGCTAAGAGCCCGTCATATATCTTTATACACCCCCAAAGCTCTCGTCTTTCCTTGCCTGAACTTTGGATTTGATCTGGATATGGGTTAAAGACAACAATACTTGACTGTGTTCCTTCGGACTCGAGAGACGGAACGTAGAGCGAATCTTCAGGGCGCATCAGCTGGGTTTGTGCACTTGAATTGCTAATTGGCCGCAGCTGAAAAGTGCCGTCAAGATGGAGGGCATCAAGCAATCTACAAGAAAGAAAGCTCCATTGACATGTTTAATGCTGTCAATGACGGTACGCAAACGGCGCGGGTGTCACAACGCTTCCTGATCTCGTCTGGGGTCCAGTCGTACTCGCAGGGAACGTGGGTCGGGGCTCGCTGCCCGCCGGAACACCCGTCGTGACAGTGACGGTGGTGGGATCAACAGTCACCTTGTCCCAATTAGAATTTTTAAGCGCCTCCCTAGTCCACAAGCCAGCATCTGGGTCGCCCATATACATGTCCACGACCTTGCCCTTCTCGTTAAGCACGATACGCACTTCGGAGTGTGGGTCGTCGTCCTCGTAGATGATGTTGCATGTCCGACCGTCGACAGGTTTGCCATCCAGATCGACAAAGAGGAGACTATCATAATCAAGGTCGAGATAAGCATCCTGTTTGCCAAGTGATCTGAGGTCAGCGTGGCAGACGCCAGCGGGGTCGCTATGCTCCTCAGGCGATGTATTGTTGGCGACAAGGCCTCTTTGGAATATTGTCGGTTGGGAGTCATAAGGCCGGTGCAAACCGTTCGCTATCGGGGCAGGATCGATGCGCCAGGACTGTCGAGGCCACCCATAGGCATTACCGTACATGCTTATCAATATCGTCTTGTCAGCTATACATTGACTACCTAGTGAACTTGGGGGAGGGACACATACGGATCATCGTCAAGAACGCGGAAGCCATGGTCAACAGGCGTGGAGGTGCTGATAGTTCCAGGCTGCGCGGTGTAAGTGTATGTAGCCCAGCAAAGCTTATGTTCCGCTGACGCCTTTTCTACAGGTGTTCCCCACCATCAGTGGCAGCTTTTCTTGTGAGCAGAGAATGGTTTCCCGACTACACCTGAAACACAGTGTAGACGGTTACTACTAGGCGAGAAAAAATATATATATATAAATAACCTGGGAATCGGTCGAATGCAATTTTACATAATCACCACCTTGATATATGGTATCATTAAGACGTACAGGGTAGAATGATAGACAACAAGGGATGTTGGTTTCTCTAGGTACAAATGTGTGACACTATTCTCAACTCATCCCGAATCAGCTCAGCAGGTTTTAGTCACCGATTCAATTCCTGCCCTTATGATTGATGGTTTCCGAGTACTCAAGCTTTCACAAACTCCAGTTGCTGGTCTACCACATCCCGCACCATCTGCTCCCACGAGTGCCATCGCATCCCTAACTCTGCTTCTGCTTTGCTACTGTCTGTTGAGAGAAACTCTTCCTCAATGTCTGGTGTGATCTTTGCCCCAAGGTCTGGATAGTTCCGCTGAATGACATCCGCCACCTCTTTCCAGGTCCCGCCCTTCGCTGAAAGCAGATACCTCGACCCGTCTGGGATGGCTGGATCCAGAGCCTTGAGGTGTGCTTCAACCACATCATTGATATGCACACCAGGAACCTGGGAGTAAGAGTGATGAGGGATGCCTGCCATGATAGCATACCACAGAAGACCATTTGAGGATTCCTGGATCTCCTCAGCAGTGGTCTGCGCCGGGTTGCGTCCGTACACAAACACAGGATGGAGTGTTACCAAGGCATACTGCGGCTTGGCGGTCTTCTGCAATTCCCATGCTGTTTTATTGGCGAGCAGCTTAGATGCATGGTACAACCGCATAGGTATTCCTCGTGGGTCATTAGAGGCTGTGAAGTCTTCAGTCACATCTACATCGAAGTCCCAGTCGTTGTCCTCTGGGATGATGTCAGTCCAGTTACGATATAGCCGGCCCAGGAACCCTGAAAACTCACCTTTGACGACGCCACCAGACGGTATGCCGTCCAGGGGCATCAAGGCCGCAATCGACGAGGTGATCACGACCTTCTTGATACTTGGCACTCGAGCAGCCTCCTTGAGCAAGGCAGTCGTTGCTTTCACAGCTGGAGTGAAATAGTACTCCTTATCTGTGCCGCTGGGAAGAGGATGTGCGAGATGGATGACATAGTCTGCTCCATCCAACAGTCCTCTGAATTCACCTTCAGCTGTCCAATCGGAAACAGTAACAAATTCCACTTGTTCGCTATACCCCGACAGCAGATCCTGTAATTTGTCGGAGGGCTTTCGAACACAGATTCGCAATCGATATCCCGCTTTGAGTGCTGCTATGGCGGTGGCACTACCAATGAAACCTGTTGCACCGGTGATGAAGACCAATTGACGCGTCATAATGTGTAAAGCAAGAACTCAAGAAATTTGGAAAGTGTAGAATAGTCAAGTGCTTCTTTTATCCTTCTGCATGGATCCGGTCCTAGAATTACCACAGTTTTATCTCTGACTGAGGTCAAGACTTCCCAAGCGGAGCGTGTTGGAGATGACCGATCTATCATCTTAGATCCCCCTTTTAAACCATTTTAGGAAATAGATCCACTCAGATGGTCATATTATCCATTATGCGGAAAGATTTGAGGCTTATGTTGCATGTCGGGGCGCCGGATCCCGCTCCCCTTTGCATCAGACCGCTGCCGCATTCGCCGTCCCCCTGACTTCATTCTGGCGTGCGGTTCAATTGTGCTCTTTTGGTCTACACTGGTAGATTATATGTAGATCTTCTTATGATAAACGATTGAGAAATGCCTTTGATTCGCGGGAACCCATGAGAAGTCTAATCGCCAAAAGCAACCTAGATAGGAGAATCCCTCACCCGCTTCACCATCCTTCCAAAGGAGTGAATTTGGCCAGGACGCCGTCCTTCGGTGCAATAGTCGCTCCCTCTCGCACCTCCAGTGGAGCGTCGGGATATTTCAATTCGAACTCAAAGCTACCGACCACCGCAGCGAGGAGACAGGCAAGTTCCGCCTTAGCGAATACCTGTCCAATGCAACTGCGGGGACCGTGAAGGAAGCTCAGGAAAGCGTAGTTGCTGGCTGCGCCACCGGTGTTGGCCTTACCAGGGCCCATCCATCGATCTGGGTTGAACTGTTCCGCGTCTGCCCCCCAAAGCGCTGGCATATGATTAACAAGTTCCGGCGAAATGACGACCTGCGTACCCTTGGGGATAGGCTTCCCCATCAGGGTGGTATCTTTTAACGCCACACGGACGGTATTTGGCACAGACGGGTGGAAGCGAATGACTTCATTGCAGACGGCATTTAGATACTGGAGGCTGTCAATGGTCGCAGCGTCGATCGGACCGGGGTTCTCGATATTGATAGGTGGCAGGTTGGCGCGGACTTCGTCACGCAGGCGGGCCTGAACATCTCGGTGCTTGCAAAGCGCATATATCGCCCATTGAAGCGCCCCCGCGGTCGTCTCGTGGCCGGCGCCTAGGAAGGTCATCAGCTGGTCGACGAGGTTCTCATCGTCAAAGTTGCCGCTCCGCATTGCGACGGAAATGATGTCGACCTCTTTCGCTGCATTTGGATCTTCCATCTTTACCTTCTGCTCGCGAATCATCCGCCGCGTGGCATCACGGATATTGCGGCAGCCCGTGTCAATGAGCTTGTTCTGCTTGGTGGGTAGCTTTGCTAGCCATGTCGTATTCCCAAGGAGCATTCCGAGTATGAACAGGATCTTTGTTCCCAGACCCGGTGTGGCGAAGATCATTTCGTAAGATTGGCTGAGACTGTTTTCAGGGTCGTGCAAGGAGTTGAAATCCCGGCCCATGCCTGCCAAACCAATGATGTCCAGCGAGGATCGACTGGCCCATGTTCTCACTTGGATTGTGTTATCGTCTGGGGCTTTTCTGCTGTGCAGATCCTTTCGAATCAACTTGGCCATCTCCGTGCCCTTGGACCAGAAGACGGGATAGAGATCCTTGACATGGCGGTACGCAAAAGCTGGCTTGAGATTCTTACGTTGAAACTACACAAATGATTGTGAGATTCAAAACGAGAAACGAATGCACATTGCTGTTTCTTACCTTGTGCTCCTCGCCTTCGGCAATCAGGATGCCATTGCCCAGCACGCGTCTCAATGTTTGCTGTATCACCAAGGGCTTTGCGAAGTCGTAGGCCTTGCTCACCAAGATTTCGCTTAGGACAGCAGGACTGGTTATCGTGAGCCTCTCCATGTTTCCCACAATGTAGTAACGAAGAATTCCATCATTGGGAATAGTCTTGGCCCACTCCTTCATTAGCGCATGGGGAGTGTCGACGAGCAGACTACCCGTATTGCCTGTGAGCCAGTGCCGATTCTAGATGCAGTTAATTCGGAGCCAAGTGTGGCAACGGTGGACTTGATGGCTCACTGGAGGGGCCGGAAAGTGTTTCAACGGCGTGAAGAATTGAGGGTAGATAAATAACTGATAGAGCAGCTTTGATATGGTGATGCCTGTAATCAGAATGACAATGGCCGCGATTCTGGAGCCGTAGATGGCGCATTCTGGCCTGAAGTAGACACCGGCTGCTGCGCCGAGGCAGAGGACACCAAAGTAATTGTTAATGGGTCCCATAATGGTGGTTGAGTCTTAGAGCCAATTCCGCGACAAAGGAAGTGAGGCCGCGTTTTCTGGTGGAGGCCACCCTTACTTCAATGATCTAGAGGATTGAATCGCTGAACGACGGCTTGGGCGTTGGCCTAAGCCTTGTGCTACCTGAGACCAGTCGTATGATTGGTTTTCTTTTTGTGTCACTTCTACCACAACCAAGCCTTGAAACTCCTTATGCCACCGGGGCTCGGGCGCCGTCTCCGCGTTCGACTGCCAGACAGTTACTCGGTATCAGTATATGGCAAATATGGAGCAGACTGCTGGGGCCCACTTTATGCAGATTGTCTATGAGCACATATTTGATTGCGCGCAACTAGTCTTTTGTAATAGACTGCATTGGTTGCCCTTTAAAATTCCTTCGCTGCCAGTTCTTTTCAATGCCTACAAATTCGCTCTAATAATTCGTCATCATATATAGTTTAACCTTTCCCCCAAATCGCACCTGACCGACGGGCTATCAGCACTGGCCCCTTGATTGACGCCCTTCCAAAAGAGGACTGACTCTCCCAAGGTTTCCATGGCCAGAGAATTGAAGTTTTCGTTCCCAGGAGCCGACTTCCCGTAGCTCCTCAATTGCGCCAAAAACTCATCTGAGCCTCGAGACAACTCGCCGCTTGTCGAGGTGATTGGACCCATGGAGGCAAACGAAACATCTGGATCTTGGAAAACGGCACCATCGAAGCGTGAATCATAGGTTTCTTGAACTTCTGAATTCATGTAGCCGTAACCGCTGGTTGGGGGCGAGAGTAGCTCTGACATCAAATAAGGATCTGTTGGTCCTTCCGAGGTCGGCTTCTGCCGTTTGTGCTGAGTCTTCCTGGCCTTTACCACGTCGGTGACAATAAGTGACAGCTGGTATAGCCGTCGATTGTACGAGGCTTCTGCGCGGCAGTCGGTAATGGTCTGGAGCATCTCAACAAATTCTTGAAGCATGTCGATGTCCCGATTGGACCCCCGACCACAGAGTATGGATGACAATACTTCGTAAAGATATAGTGACGGAAGTGAGGCGAGAAAGCTATATCGGAACCAAACGGTCAGTCTCAGCCATTTGTGGTTCAAAATATACAAGGCAGTCAGAGAAGGTGTCATTACAATGAGAAAACAGCCTGGCTCCCTTGGTCGGGTGGGGAATGCCACAGGCGTAACAAGAGTTTCAAACACAGTCTAGCGACCTCGGGAGCCTGTTGAAACATGGGATCCGGATGGTGCTTGTGGGGCCAAATGAGGAGCAGCTGAACAGAAAGATATCTGATTGCCAATTGGAGATTCGAAGCGGAGCCTTCAAAAGACTTCTGTATCTTGTCCAAGTCAACTCCCGATTCGGTGAGACAGACTTGAAGTTTTGACAAAATCGTGGCTGCGAATTCACGAACTTGATCTTCGTCTCTCGCCTGCACATGGACCGCGTATATCTCCAAGTATACGGTCTCCTCTATCCTAGCAATCTCGGCCTTTGCAACGAGGCAGGATGGGATACCGTTTTCAGAAGGCACCAGGCGAGGGTCGAAATGGACTTCGGAGACTGGTACACTGGGAGATGACCCAGCCGTCCAGCAAACGGCCTTATCAAGCACGTATAAGCAGTATGAAAGGTTTTGTCTTTCTTTGATGTCGTCATCGCTCAGTTGACCTTGAAAGGAGTGCCACTGGTGGATGCCTATGGACTTTGCACATCTGGTTGCTAGAGCAAGCAGCGTCTCGGATAGACCTATAGAGAGGTACACTTGCGCGACTATGTGCTTCTTGTTGTCAGTGATTCAGTGCAACTAGGAATGTTGGGTATTAGTGGAGACATTACCAGAGATAAGAGTGCCTGCACATTAATGAGGTGCGGCGACACAAGTTGATCAATAATGCTGACAGCGCGCTTCGCGTTTGTCAAAAAGCCCGCAATGAGGTCAAAGTCAATTGACGACGTCTTGCGGGTCTGCCTGGACATCATTGACTCCCGCTGGTGGGAGCCTAGGGAGTCCGCTGACATGGCCATGAGGATGAGGTTGTTGCAGCAGACGATAGAAGCAAGGTCCCGTTCGGATGGCGCGGATTGCCGCAAAGCCGCAGCCATCTGAGTGAACCTTTTCTTGGTCCAGATGGGAAAATGATCATTGGTTGTTGTAAAGTATGGTTCAATCATTGCGTCCAAAATGGCAAAGGGAGGCATCGCGGGCGGTGACTTTTCCCCAATGGGAATCTCTTCTCCCTGGCCAACCAGAAGATCAATCTTGCGTTGTGCTTGCATCACGCATTCCTTCACGGTGTGCCTGTCGAGGTCAGGACTCTGAACGAGCTCATCCTTGACGGTGAGCATTAGTGACTCGAGAGAGGTCGGGCCAAAGCATCTCTCGTCACTGTTCTGGTCCACTAGAAAACGACCAAGCGGCCTCGTGAATACGGGCGATTGTAACGAGTCGGGGAACCGTTGATCACTCAATTGCGGCGTAGGACTCGCTGGGCTCGCTGGGCGTCTTGAGGAAGGTGAGACAGTCGATGAACTCTCGAAAAGCCGCTTCAAGGACCTTTGAGTGTCCGCCAATGAAGTCTTCAAAAAGCGGTCATTTAGAAATCGTCTACAGATGTATATAGGACTGCCTCCAGCTTACCTCGAGTTGTTCAAGGCGACTACCCATGCCCAGGATAGTATGGCTTCTATGAATCATGAGCTCGGAAAAACAATGCGTGAAGTAGTGAAGTAGTGACGTAGTACATACAGAAGAGTTGTTTGATTGCACTTTTTGCCTTGACCAGACCACTCACACTGCAAGCCCAGTCTGCCACAGTTCCTGCAAGAGGGCTTTTCTCGACTGCAGCGTATTTTCCTGGCCCGGCATTGGTCACACACTGGTAGAAACGATTGGTTACCTATTTTTGCTTGCTTTTCGGGGCCGCGGATCGGAGGCTCGCCTACCTGTGTACTCGTCTCTACTGAGTTCCTTGGCCATTGTCGCAGTTTTGCCAGGAAGAAGTCGTAGGCCGCGCGAATCTTTGATTATCCTCTGGATAGGTGGAGATCGGGTCTAACGTACAGCCTGACACCTTACAATGACTGCGGGTAAGAGCATTTATAGGAGAACAAGGCTCCGTTTGCAAGCCGCAGTGGGGGTTACCACCGAACATTTCCTTTCTGCATGTTGACATGCATTCTTACCGGGGGCCATTTGAACATCACCAACGACTGAGGGTCATTAGAGCCCAAGGCCAAGCATGCACAGGGCCAACCAGGGCGCATCAGTGGAGAGTGGTTGGATGTCCCCAACCCAATTAGACAACATCAGCCTGATAAGAGGTTAGAGGAAATGTACTCTCCACCGTTCTAGATTTGCTCTTCGGCGCGTTTGGGATTAAAAAACCAATATATTAGATTACCGCAGTATATATTAATCTTTATTTTTATAAAAGCCGAGAAGGGAAGCGAAGATAGTTTGAAAAAATATTCGACATGGAGGCGATGTAGTCACGATGTACATCCGGATCTGCTGGATAAATATATTATTGTCGAGTTTTGGCTGAATCCATCAAGCCATGATCAAATTCGCTTCCGCAGTTGTTAGCCACGGCTTATTGACCGAAATCTTATTTTGATAACATAATAACTTTCTAATATAGCTTTCCGGAGCTTGCCGGTGCAATAATTCCGCAATCACATTTCTGAAATGGTTGAGTTTCGTATATGGTTTTAGGTCTGACTACCATTTGGATTCTCTGTATGAAGTAGGTCTGAGGATAGACTGCGAACTACGGAGGAGCTGCTCATAATCTGCTGGCGAGACAGGAACTCGAGTGATTCGAGTTGGAGGTATTTTTCCGGGTCGCTGCTGGCTCCACGGCAGAGAAGATTTCCGTCCGGAGCTACGGAGCATATTCAGATATCATGCGGCTCTCTTACACTCTGTCTCGATAGAACTGACGGAGCTCAGTGAGATGCGAGAGGCGCCCAGGGTACACTGAGAAGCCATAACCCAAACAGTTTCTGCCACTTGGTCACACCACAGAAGGCTATCCAAACCAAAAGTAGTTGGTGAAGTGGAACCAGGTCAAAATGAAACGGTGCCATGCTGCGTTGTGGAACCTGTCCTGCTTACATCTACAACAACCCTATGCATCATACCAGATTGATGGCAATAAGAGCTCTGCAGAATGGTGACACTAGCGTGAGGGGGTGGCGCGTCTCTTAGCAGATTGACGCCTGTGATGGTGTGCTTAGCTGCAATAGCACCCAAGCACAGAGAGCATCAGACAAATTGGCGTCCGCCTCTGGAGAAACATGACCTGCGGCACAGCCCGGCGATCTTCCGCTGACCCTTAGCGAGTCAGTTCTTGAGCACAGTCAGCCTCTATCTCAGCAGGTAGAGGCGAACGGACGTAAGCTTATCTGTAGGGAGGGTTTACTACCCCTCACCTGGCGCCAATATGTTCTTTGGTGTGTTTCCCATCTTCTCGCCCAATTGGTCATGCTTATGATGCTTGCCTTGCGGAACCAGAAATCTGTGGATTCCACCTTCATCATAACGTTCGGACCAATAAAAAGGGGCGCTAAAAATATATGCTCGGGACTCAGTTATTGCGGCGGTTGCTTACTGCGCATATGGGTTGACTGTGTAGTGTGAGACCGGAACGGAGGGGTAAGTGTGAGAGCTAGATATTGGGGAGAGACTAGGTGCAGTAGCCTGTGAGGCGGATTAACCCCTTGAAGGGACCAAGGACACCACTGCTGACATATCGAGTACACGAATGGTGGAGTCTGGAATTCAACGTTGCTGTGTTTGAAACGAAAGAGAAGGCGCTATCTGCTCAACAATCCTTGAAGAGCGACTAGACCTTATTTGAAGATGCTGGAGCGACCGTACTTCCTTCATCTCGGGGACGGGACCCGTCATCAGCGCCCGGTTGGTCAGGCCGGCGAGGGGTCCGACTGGTCCTTGCATTCGCTGGCATCTCTGGCATAATTATTCATATTTCGCATAGAGCTTGACAAGATCGACGGAATGAGGTTCAATTGATCCTGACTTCGCGAGGCATTGTTTGAATGTTCAATTGCGCCCTAGCCGAATCTTACCTCACCTGCTTACACCGAACCTGGAAGACCCCAGAGTGGAAAGAAAGCATGAAACCAGACCAGGACCTGTTTGGCAAGGTATGTACCTATTTTGCGGATACTGCTCTCGCTGACAGGTCTCGCAGACTGCCTTTATAACGGGTGGCTCCGGAGGATTAGGAAAAGCGATTTCCAACATACTTGCTGCGCGTGGTTTGTGAATCCTCGCGCTGCAAAAACCTAGATTTTCACTGATTCCAATGCTAAGGTGCCCATGTCACAATATTCGCGCGACGGCCGGGTCCTCTAGAAGATGCGAAGAATGAGATAGTCGGGAATTGTGTGGATGCGGATCGGCAAGAGATCAATGCCGTGGCTGTGAATATGGCTGATGCCTCTGAGGTATGGTGCTCCAAATCCAGAAAACTCAAATGCTCGGAGAGACTGCAGCATGCGAATGGAACTTTCCCCTAACCAACACACAGGTTTCGGAAGCATTCAGATCCCAGCCCCGAATAGCAGATTTCCTGTATTGCTGCGCCGGGGGAAACCATGCCGAGAACGGGTTTTTCATCGATCTCAAAGCCACGCAGCTCGATTCTTGCATGAAGAATAACTATTATTCCACTGCTTATGCTGCCAAGGCCATGTTGGATATCTGGGTTGAGAACGACAAGAAACCTACTGGTATCGAAGTGTCAACCAACACCACTGGACCCAAAACCCGAAAGATTGTTTTCGCCAACAGTGCGGCGGCGTTCTTGGGGTTACCCGGGAGCGTTGCTTATACGCGTAAGCCGATGATCTTGATCTATTGATTCGAGTTTTTTGTCATCTTCTGGCTAACACCATCCAACTCAAAAGCCGCCAAAAGCGCAGTCCGAGCCCTGGCAGACACCCTCCGCTTTGAAGTCCTCCGCCACAACTCCGCCAATACCACCTACACAATCCACATCGCCTTTCCGGCCGACTTCATCTCCCCTGGATTTGTCCTCGAACAAGACACCAAACCTGACCTCACGAAGCGGATACAGGGAACCAACGTCGCCACTTTCGCGCAGCTGGAGGAGAAATTCCCTTCTTCGGAGAAAGTGGCCCAGGGGATCGTTGCGCGGGTAGATAAAGGGGATTTTATTATCTGCGAGGATTCATTGGCTGCGAGCCTTTTGTTTACGAATATGGTTGGGTTGAGCCCCAAGAGAGGACTTGGAATTATAGATTCATTGTTGAGCGTGGTGATGGGGTGGTTTGTCGTGCCAGTGTTGAGGAGGAGGTGGGAGAGGATGTGCAGGGAAGATGGTAGCAACCGGTCACGATGAGGGGAAGCTCAGCAAGGTCCTAGGGGCATCTCGCATGAGATAGAGTGCTAGTTTTCTTAATCTATACATTATTTGTGCGAGCCACTAAGCATGGCTTCGATGATTATGTGACATCTTCATCAGACATAGAAAGAAGTTGTTGCTCTACAGCCGGCCAGACGTCTTTCCGCAAGCTGTACAACAACCAGAAATTACCCGCAGCGTCTTTTCCAATCACCACCCCAGTGTTTCGCGTCGCGTAGCCTTTAGTCCCAGTTCCTTGGATGCAAGATGGTCGGCCCAGCTGATTGCTTCGCTTGTCCGTTGCCATTCCCTGTCTTATGACGGCGGCGGAGAAATCAACTTTGAACAGTTTTGCTTTGACCCAGTTTGACATCATGACCGTGTACATACTAGGGTTTCCGAATAGGGCGGGATGGTGTGCATTGTCCAGAGTATTTCTCTGGATGGTGTCCAGTGCTTGGAGTTGTTCGGCATTCCGTTGCTGTATAAGAGATTTGCGGATTTCAGATGCAGTGAAGCTTAAGGGTTCTTCGAGAACCTGGCGAACGGAAAGGAATGTCAGGGTTGCGAATACGGCATTGGTTACCAATGCACATGTAGCGGATGGTATGTGGCCAAGCTCTGCTAAGACCGACCGGCAACAGTATGTATTCCGCATGTTCACTGTGCGGCTGGGGCAAGGCTTTTCGGCCCGGAGAATGACTCGCGTCCACCAGGCAAACAGAACGTCACCCTCGCTGACGAAAAGGGGCTTGTCGCCGTCGTTGGCGTCGCGCGATGCAAGCTCCCCCATCGCCTTAGATCGCATCTGTTGCAGGTAATTTCCGGGTAAGAAGATAACCCGTTCCTCCTCTCGGCGCTGCCATAACAGCTCAACCGTAAGGATATACCGCAATGCAAACAAAAACCAGGTCCACCCGATGAGCAGCGTATCGGCAAAGACGTATTTCTGTAGCGGTTCTGTCTTCGACTCGGCGAGGCCAGCTAAAGGATCATAATCGAATCCCACAAACGGCTTTACTTCATCTTCTCGTCCGCGCAGCACTGCAGACCAGGCATCCAGAACGGCATCAAGGCCCATCATGTCCGTCAAGCTATGAAGGAACGAAACAGTAACAAGTGTCGCGTCTAGGAAGGTGATAATGCGAACCCCCAGCTGGGGACTGTCTGAACAAAGCCAACCTTCCAAGCGATCGGGGAAAGCAGGGGTCCGGATTAATGATCTGAACTCGGGTGTAGTTGTATATGTAATGCCGAGAACGGCCGGGCGACCAGCGGCATCAAGGTGGTGAGGTTGAGCTAAACGCGAGGTTTGTGGATGGTCGGCCACCTTCATGTCATATGCGACCGTGGAGTATGCGAAGCCAGGCCGCTTGTCGTCGAAACATTGTGGAACATGGTATTCCAGACCCCCCTCTGCATTCCTTCGGATTCGAGCACCGAGTTTCCGCCAGTCTCCTATTTCTAACAGCCGGGATAGCGCACACCGAAGCTTCTCCGGGTCCAGGATATCATCGAAGCGGAACGTGACGTCGAAGGAAAGGCCTCTTGTATGATGGTCATCATCCCAGTAGTGGAAGGGAATGATTGTGTCGGTTGGTACGGTCGGCGGAGGGGCAGACTCCCTCCCAAATCCAAGAAAACCCATGACAAGTTGCCTCTAATGGAGCCTTTGGATCGACGACAAAGATGATTCTGGTCGTGACCGTGATCGTGATTGTGGTCCTGGTCGTGGTCGCAGTCGCGGTCGCGGCCACTGCCTTTCATGAGAGCGCTGCCCAGGTAAGTTTGCTCCACCAACCGGGCCGAGCCTTCGGGACCGGAACCCCGCGGACCGGCGCCTCTTTAGGCTGATCCGTCATCCACCAAACTCAGTCCACGCTTGGGAAAGAGAATTCGAAGGTTCAGCATCTTGGGCCACCCACATTCGCTGTTACAGAGTACATACAGGTACTCATTCATCTGTCAGTTTACTCCCTTCATCCTCAGAACACGTGACGGTCCAGATTCTGCTGAGTAATATCGACCAGCGATCCGGAAGAATATGTGATCCTGGATCCGACCGTGAAACAAAGGGGTATCTTAGCTTCGAGCTCCTTTGGCCGCTCAAATACAGAAATCACCACTCCCATAGACACACTCTTCCATTACCTGATCTCCACACACTGCGGTGGACCAACCCGTTGGTAAGTATCTCCTCTCTGCAACTGAAAACTCGATTTCTATTTTTGCGCGTGTGTCTCTGATTGAGTTTGAGCCCTAAGCCGACGTGGCCTGAGAGTTAAACTATCATGCCAAGCATGGGCCAGGCCGAATTTAACGCCGGAACGGGCGCCAGCGCCGAGATATCCGCATTCGCAGTTCGACCAGAACCAGACTCAGAACCCATATCAGAAAAACAAGGCAAGGCAGAGACAGACGCTGAGACAGAGGCAGGCGGGACGGAAGTTCCTGCAGAGAGAAATGGCGAGGATGATGTCGAGCGGACACCAAAGAAATCACTGGCCTTTAAACTCGCTTTCATAGGCCTCGCTGCCAGCATGTTTGTGTTCCAGGTGGATGCAACGGCCCTCGGTATCGCCCTTCCAGTGAGCAATACCACGTTTTCTCATCGGGTGCTGAATCGACCCAAGACTAACCTCGTCGGTAGACCATAGCTGCTGATCTCAAGGGCGAGAGTTTGGAGTCCTTCTGGGCGAACTTGTCCTACACCCTATGTGGCCTCGTCATGCAACCGGTGTGGGCCAGTATCTCCACCGCGTTCGGTCGGAAACCGCCTCTCTACGTATCCATGGCGTTATTCTTCATCGGATCCATCGTCTTTGCCGTGGCCCAAAATATGAACACAATTATCGTCGGCCGCGTCCTTCAAGGGTTCGGTGGTGGAGGAATTGACGTGCTGGCGGAGGTAATTCTGGCCGATATGACGACGCTGCAGGAACGCTCGAAATATCTGGGCTTGATGGCCATTCCCATGGCGATTGGCAATATCATGGGGCCCTCAGTGGGTGCACTGTTCGCGACATATGCGAGCTGGAGATGGATTGGATGGGTGAACTTGCCGTTGCTAGGGATCGGTACGCCGTTGGTGTTCTTCTTCCTCAAGCTACGACCAGTCCCCCTCGATTCATCGCTGGCCAAGAATTTGAACCGCCTCGATTGGATTGGTATGGTGTTGGTCGTCGTCGGGATCACGATCTTTGTGTTACCCCTCAGTTGGGCGGGCTCCTTATTTCCATGGGGTGCCTGGCAGACTCTCGTCCCACTGTTATTAGGGGTTGCGGTACTGGTCGTATTTGCTTTCTACGAAGCGAAACCCGAAGCCCCTATTGTTCCTCATCGACTCTTCCACTCGAAGACTGGAAACATGACGTTAGCCGGAGGCTTCCTCCATGGCGCGGTTCTGGTCGCGCTATTGCAGTACTTACCCTTGATTTACCAAGCCGTGCAACTCGAAACTGCCATCTTATCGGCCGTCTCCCTGCTGCCCACCGTCATTATTAGTGTGGTGGTCGCAGCTGCCTCCATGATGTTGGTTCCGTGGTTTGGTGGATATGTATGGATTCTGAGGCTGGCATGGATCATACTCACGCTGGGAACCGGCTTACTGGCCCTGTTCGACGTAGGATCGTCGTCATCCATGCGGCTCGGACTTCCCATCCTCTGGGGAGCGGGTGTTGCCTTGCTGCGTCTCAACCTTCTTCCCATGCAAGCGAGCGTCAAAAACGTCGACGACACAGGCCTAGCAATCGGACAATTTCTCACAATCCGCATGTTTGGCGGTCTCGTCGGCCTCACGATCTCTGCAACCATTTTCAACTCTGTCTTCTCGACATCTATCTCCGCCACTACAGTCCAACTTAGCGGTCCTCTGGCCCCTCTCAAGGACGCCGCCAATGCGGTTGCCTTTATTGACAAGCTAAGATCACTAGACGTTCCTGCTGAAACGCTTGATCAGGTTCTGAGGGTCTATCTAAAGTGCTTCCAGACGATCTTTTACACAATGACGGGGCTTAGTGGACTGGGGTTGGTGACTTCGCTGTTCGTGGATGAGATTGATCTGAAGTCGCAGGGTTTGGGGAACCAGCGCTTCGAGGAATAGTCGGAAAAAAGATGGATACAGCGTTTGCACACTATCAAGTAGAGTATATCATTCAAGTAGCCGGTATAGTAGCTTTATGTACAACTCTCACATCTTGTCATAATCAATTGTATCCCATTGTTTGGGCTGGTTGAGAACATGCTGCAAATCCTCCATCGCACCCGGAAGATCGTCCAAACCGAGATGCAATGCCAGTTCGATATAATCCTTTGTCCACAAGCCTGGCGAACCCCGAGGGTACTGCGATCTAAAGCCCACAAATCGCTGCGCGCGCTTCGACAACTTCCTCACGGTTTCCAGCTTGATGATGAAAGGATGTGCTTCCGCCGGCGTCAGGAAACTGGGGATGACGGTCAGCTGGATACATTTCCTTTCCGTCTCCGTTTTGTTCTCGCCCATTGCATGGATGACCTTCCCCCCGATCAGTAGACAGTCACCAGTCTTCATCTCGGCTGGGATCGTCTGCTCCATGTTCCCGCGTTGATGAAAGGGCCATTTGTTGCTGCCGGGGATGATGCGCGTTGCGCCATTGTCATCCGTAAAGTCTGAAAAGGCAAAGAGGAAGTTGATCTGTGGTTCTGTGCCTTCAGGTCCGAGCTGGGCGTATGGTGGATAGGAGGTCAGATCGCGGTGCAGGACCTGCGCGGGCTGCGGTCCGGACGCGTTGAGTGTGGTCGCCGCCGAGAGCCAGTAGTCCCCGTTATGCCCGCCTTCGCTGTAGCAGCGCTTGCAGATGGCGTGGATGAAGTCGTTTTCGAGGATCCGCTCCCGAAACGTCGCGCTGTGGTTGATGAGGTCGCCCGCACGCTTGGTTTTGGTGCCGTGGAAGGCTGCCAGGTCTTCATGGGGCACCCGGGAGCCCCGTTGGACTGAGTCGAGGCGGGACTCGAGTTCTGTGGTGATCTGATCAGCCTCCGCGGTGGTGAGCATGTGTTTCAGGATGACGCCGCCGCTTTCTTTCCAGTGCTTGAACACTTCGTCCAATGGCGTGTCGACTGTCACTTCCGCAAGCTTGAGCCCATTGGGCACGGCGACCTGCGGGACGTCTGTTGGGATTCGCCACATTTGGAGTTCTGGAGGAGGGTTCCGAGCGATGTATTGATGGTAGAGAAGATGGGAGTGGTGAAGATGCCTGATCTCCTAGTTGCTTGCATATGAGTTTATGAATAAGAGGTTCCATACCTTCATATGGGCTTTGTCGTTCCATGACCTCGGTCGTCAGACTCGGATCCCGTCCACTGATGCCTCCGGGCTCTCGGATTCCGATCGCCCGGTTGATGCACGCAGCATTTGTGACATGCTCGGTTCGTCTATCAGTCAATGTCGTACGATTCAAATCAGCCTCTTGCTTACATAGAGACCTGGATGACCGGAGGCTACCGGAGGGGAGACATGTGGCCTCGAAGACGGACCTTTTGTACGATATCCAACAACTGCGGATCTGATCCCAGAGAGGCAAATGACTATGAGATAACTTTGGGTTGAGGCTTGTAGAGCCATGGTCTTTACGAGCGACCTCGTTCCCTACATCGTATACAGAAGCCTTGAGTTTTCCTATCCCTGTGCCCGGAGGAGCCCATTATCCACTCCTCATGGACGCAGAAGATTATTATAAAAGTCTCTGAGAACAGATAGATACTTGGCATTTGTCACATAAAATTTACGGTTTGAGCAGGATACAAAGAATGTAGAAAAACACGAATAGATGCAAGGAATACTTCAACCGACCCAGTGATTGATGCGAAGAGGACTGACGCCAGTATTGCAGCAAGTAGTAGAACGATACAATGTACTCTTTCCAAGTTGCAATCCACATGAGGGATGGCTTAGCTCTCGTTTTCTGTCGCGATCCTGTAAACCTCATTTGCCGCATACTGACCGAGAATGTCAAGAGAGCCGATACTCATCATCTCCAGCATGGGAAGATCAAACGAGAAGACCTGTTTGATCCAGGCGCGCAATTCGAGAGCCACCAACGAGTCAAGGCCGAGATCGAGCAGTGGCCAGCTCGTATTAGGCTCCTCTTGAGGTTTAAGTAACAGGTCGAAGAGTCTCTTGCCGATCTCGACCGCAAAGAGCTTGGCTGCTTCTGGCGACTTGAGAATGGAGGGATCCGCTTTAGCGCTGCTCAAGTACGTCTTCAGGACGTCTGTCGACGCTGCGGTTGCGGCCACCGTAGAATTGTTGTGATAGGAGGCCATGCGGCGGTCTTTCTTCCAGATCACGTAGTTGCTGGGATCGTGCAATGGAATGAGCAAAGCAAGGCCGACGAGGAAAGTATTTTTGTGCACGAAATAAGACGTGGCTTTGGAATCGGCTGCAAGCGCTTCGGCGACGGCTTGACCGGGTTTGTTGTGGACCAACATGGAGATTGCCATTGCGTCAATGACCTCCTGCTCCAGTACAGGCTTGAAGCCGCTCCTGGACATCTTCCCCATCATCCCTTGGTGCTCCGAAATCCATCCCACGTCCTCGACCGCTCCCATATCAACCACCGAGGCCGCCAAACCCAGGCCGTTGCGGTACTGGGCGAACGCGTCTAGGAAGCTATTACCACTGGCATAATTGGCTTGGCCAGCTTGTCCAACAATGCCCGATACCGAGCTGAACATCACAAAGAAATCCAGATCGATACCCGCGGCCACTGAAGCATCGTGGAGGTTCCAGGTTCCCTGAACTTTGGGTGCCGTCGACGCCATCCACTCGTCGAAGCTCATCCTGGTAAAGTTCTCATTGGCGACCACCATAGACATCTGTACAATACCTTTGAGGGGATATGTTGCCGCAGCAATGGCTCTTTGAACATCCTCGAGCTTCGTGGTATCTCCGCTCACAAGCTTGACAGCGCAACCCATGCTCTGGAGCTCGGTGACAAAGTCGTCATCTTTGGGCGTGAGGCCAGCGCTACGGGACAGGTAGACGAGCTCGCGGGCGCCGTGATCGACCATCCAGGTGGATACGGCACGACCGATACCGCCAAGGCCACCGACCATGAGGTATGAGCCGGACCCGTTGAAGGCAATCGGCAGAGCTCTCTTGGTGGTTTCCAATCCCAGCTGGGTTTCCCCTTCGGTTGGCTTAAACGAAACGCCCACACGGCCGATGTGCTGTCCCTTCTCCATAAATCGGAATGCGTCTTGGGTCTGGGCTGCGGGAAAGATTGTCGTTGGTAGCGGGGAGATGTATCCTTTGCTGTAGAAATCCAAGATCGAGAAGATCAAAGCTCTGGCGACATGGATTCTCTTCCAGAGTCCATCGATATCGACACAACAATAATTGCGGTTCGCCAGGAAAGGCTTCATGTCGAGTTTACCATCTCCGATCAGATCGCGTTTTCCGATCTCGAGTAAAGTTCCAAACTCAGCAACGCAGCTCCATGTGGCGTGCAAGAGCTCGCCAGAGAGGGAGTTGAGGATGAAGTCCATGCCACGGCCTTCCGTTTCTCGCATGACACCATCCACAAACGACCTGTCACGAGAGTGGAAGATCTTGTTTCGCGGAATGTTGTAGTTCTCCATCAAATACTTGACCTTTTCTTCGCTGCCAACCGTGACATACACATCGGCCTCCAGCATCTGGGCTACCTGGATAGCCGCCAGTCCCACTCCACCACACGCGCTGTGTATCAGGACGGACTATGCAGGGACGATGGATCAGTAAATGCACTGGCACATTACACAATAACATCGGGTCTTCCGTGCCGCTTACCTGGCCTTTTGTGACGCGTCCAACGTTGACCATAGAGTGAATCGCAGTAAAGTACGGTATAAGCATCGTTCCAGCTTGATCGAAGGTGAGGCTGTCGGGAATACGCACGCAGACAGCAGCCAACGTGGTTGTATATGTGGAAAAGGCGTCTTTCCTGCAGAAGCAAACCACCCGATCACCTACCTGAAGGTCGTCGGGGCTGACGTCTGCCCCCACGCGCGTTACGATGCCTGCGGCTTCGATTCCGAAGAGACGGACCGGCAGTTCAACAATGCCCAGTGCGACCAGGATATCCTAGACGTCTCGTGTCAGTAACATGACACTCACTTTGGGAAAATCTCTTGGATTGACTTACTCTAAAGTTCAAACCGGCGGAGTGCACCTCGACCTCCACTTCGTCCTTCTCGAGGTCCTTTCGCTCATGCCGTGCATAGTGTAGACTGTTGACCCGTCCCGGCGTGAGGACATTCAGCGTGGCCATCTCGTTTGACTCCTCCGAAACCAACAGCTCATCGGCCAGGATGAAAGGGTGGAAGCGTGCGACTTGCACTCGGCCATTGAGAATGGCCCATTCGAAGTCAGGGTTGAGTTCCTCGTCACCTTGGCGAGTCTGAAACTTGGCAAGAACCTGAAGGAGTCCGCCAATGGATTTCGAGTTGTCAAAACTGTCGATCTGACAGGTTCCCAAATCGGCCAGCTGCTCCGTACGGATAGTTCGGGCGAGGCCGAGAACTTGTGCATATCGTGGATCACGGCATCCTATGTCGATGAGATGGGTTGCCCAGAGCATCCCGGCGTCGCGGTCCTGAAGACCGAGAAGGAAGGTCTTGAATAACAGGAAGCGTGCTTCATCGATCTCGTGGAAAAAGGGCTGTTCGACGTCCAGGAGCGAAATGACATCTTGGCCAGCCGGTGGGTCATCCTCTAGTCTGCATCTGGTCACCTGGTAGCCCTCCTTTTCGAGCTCGCTCAAGACGTGTGTGACAGCAGGTCCTTCCTCTTCCAGAAGCACCGTGACCTTCTTCATGGGCGTCTCACGGACCTGCCTTACGACCATGGTGGTTGTAACTTGATGGGGTTCTTCTGAATCCAGAGCCATGGCCTCGATGTCGCCAAACTCTGCAGCTGCAAGCTTCGACTGCCACTCTTTTTGGCTCAGGTAGGGCGCCTCGATTGGCCCATCGGCAGGGCCCACCCACCACGTCGGGAGCACACCAAGCACATACTGGATCCATCTGGATGACGGGCAAAGCTCTTGCAGAAGCAACCTACCATCGGAACCTAGGAGTTTCCTCAGGTTGGCCAAGCTTTCCTGGATATTTTTGCACTCACGAAGAGCGTTGACAGCTATAATGAGGTCGTACCCGACTTCCTCGAATCCTTGCTCAAACGGATCCTGGCTAATGTCCAAACTGGCGAACTGCATATTTGGGAATATCTTCTCTTGGGTCGTCGCCACAACGTAGCCTGGGGCAGTCAAAGTGTACTTGGCGCAGAGAATCTCCCCATCAGGTCGTGTCAATTCGGCGAGGATGTCTCGGTGCAACGACACGCCGTTTCCAGTTCCAATCTCTAGAATCCGGAGGTTGGGCTTGGAGTGGCTCAACATTTGAATAAACTCCCTTCGGTCGAGCTGTCCAAGGAATTCATGGACGTGCGTTAGGGTTTCCCCCGGGAGGATACTCTCTATGTTTTCGCCGGACAAGAGGGCATCCATGTTCATGCAGACTTGACGCAGGGCACTGGCGACTGGGGCAGCCGGAGTGTTTGCTAGCTGACTTAATATATTGTCGATTCGAGCGGAGATAGCCTCGTGATCGAGGCCTGTCCAAGTTGACGGCAATCTGAAGCCAATCGCGCTGGATTGAGATCCGATCCAAGCCATATATTTCTGTAGATGGGGCAGAATTGGATTGCTTGCTGATTGTGAAAACTGCCATTGGGACAAGAGCAAGCAGATGTCCCCGAGCTCCTCCAGGAGACGCAAATGGTCTGTTCGGCTTGCCGGTGTGCGGAAGAGCTCATCCACATCGAGGAAGTCAATGTCGGGTCTCCATTCACATCTGGATGCGGCATGTGTGTCCGAAATGTCTGTTGCACCGGCACCGTCCGCAAGTGACATCCGGATACCGGCAGCTTCAACGACCGTGGTACCCCTGGATGTACAACGGCCGTCTCCAACAACCGAAAAGTTACTCGACAGCTTAGCGGAGACGCTGGTGATCATATCGGACGAGCACCTATGGACAGTGACTTTATCGATGCTAGTCGGGAGCCAGGTCTTGGTTTTGCGTGCGTAGCCCTTGACTGCAGCAGCGCCCAGAATCTGCAGGGTTGCATCGAGGACGGTAGGATGAATGTGGTAGTTGGCTTCATCTCCCTGCCTTCCATTGACAACTTTGCCGACCGCCCGCTGTTCTGAAGTCGAGGTTGTCATCGTCTCAAGGGTCTGGAAAGATCCTCCCAAATTGAGGCCACCTTTGCCCATTTTTTCATACCATTTTCTAACATTGAGCTTCCGAGGCAGACCAGCAGGATCCTGGGTCTGCTCGGGTGCCGATGACTGAGCACAGGCCTCTCCTGTACAGTGCTTGGTCCAGTTGCGCCCGTTGTAGGCTGAAACAGTGAACTCCCACCATGCGCTATTTAGGGAGTTTGTCAGGCGGTGCGGCCGGAACGTGGCCATCATCTCCGTCGGCTTTCCTTCGCTGAGCACCAGCGCCGTGCTGACAATGATATTTCGAACGCTGAATCCCTCCTCAACATTGGTCAACTGTCTTATGGCCTCGCCTGCCAGGGCAATGTAGCCACAGAACGGGAAGACGATGTTCTCTCCGACCTTGTGGTCACGCATCCACGGCGTGTTTGTAACGTGGAACATGTTACGCCAGGCAGGCTCACCGTCACTGCTCTCAGCCACCCTAGCACCAAGAAGATCATGGTATGGGAATTTCCGGTTGCGCCACTCCTTGCTGAGACGAGATTCGTACCAGTAGCTCCCTTCGTGGTTCCATGGGTACCGGGGAAGATCCGGAAGACAGCAACCCGTGGGAAAGAGGGCCTCAAGATTGACATTGACATTGAGTGAGTGAAGTGCTCCAATGGCGGACAAGAAAGATGCAGTGCAATCCTGGTTGCGCGCCATGACCGACACATAGGGAGCTGGAGAAGAAGCCTGGGTGAAGATCTGTCTCAATGGACCTGCGAGAGCCCCGTGAGGCCCAACCTCAAGGAAGACTGCATTCTTTCCCACGTCGTGTTTCAAAATGGCCGTGACAGCCTCGCGGAACCGGACTGGCGATTCCAAATTGTCCTGCCAGTATTTTGGCCAGGTTTTGTGGTCGGGGCCTAGGACATGTCCGGTCACACTGGAGAAGAAGAGCGCCGATGGTTCTCTCCCGACCACTTCCTCGCCAATCAAGGACTGGTAATCCTCTCCGATCTCTTTCATATGGTATGAATGATAGGCTTTGTCAACCTGGAGCAGTCTAGCCAGCATCTGTGGCTGTGCCTCTTTGATAGCAGCAACAACGGATTTGACGGCGTCGACGTCGCCTGAGATTGTAACGCTCTTGGGTGAGTTGTCACAGGCAATCGTGACGTTCGGGACGAGGTACTTTTCCGTTTCCGCCCAACTCATTCCAATAGCCGCCATCGTTCCTGCTCTCTTCTGCCTGCTGGTCACTGCTCCACGGTGGTGGGCAGCGGTGATGGCCTCTCCAGCGCTGAGAGCCCCGGCGGCGTATGCTGCAGCAATCTCGCCACTGGAATGGCCCACGACTGCGTCTGGGCGAATTCCCGCGGACTTGAGCGTGTCGACCAGCGCAATCTGAATGGCAGTGCAAAGTGGTTGAGAGAACTCGGCCAATGACAGACGGCTCTTCTTGGCTGGTTTCTTGAGCTCCTCTTCGATCGAGTACTGCGGCTTCTCCCCAGCAATAGTCTGCAGGTGTCGATCCAGAGATCGGATGCTAGACCTGAACACTTCATTCGATCGCAGCAGCTCCCGTCCCATCTGGGGCCATTGTGCGCCCTGACCGGTGAAGACCATAACCAAGCTCGGCGGCTTCGCAGACTTGGTGTTTGCAGGTTGTGAAACACTTTCAAGCACACCATTACTGAAGATAGCAAAAGCTCGGTGTGGCAAATGTTCCCTTCTCCTTGCCAACGTGTAGGCTAGATCACTGACTTTGTCGGGATTTTGTTCCACCCATGCCTTGTAGTCGTCGATCATCCTCGTGATTGACTTTGACGAGTTGGCTGTGAACAACAGAAGTTGCGGTGTCTCCGGTGTTTCGTGAACCGCAGCCGGGACGTTATAGGTAGCGGCAGATTCGAGAATAACATGGGCGTTTGCGCCACCAATCCCAAACGAATTCACACTGACCCGTTCGAGTCTGTCCTTCGGCCACGGAAGTGGATCCGTAGGGACCGTCAGCTTACCCTCCGCGAACGGAATGTTTGGGTTGGGGCTGGTGAATTTGATATTTGGCGGGATGACGCGGTGCTCGAGTGCTTTCACCATCTTCAATAGTGATACAAGGCCGGACGCAGCTTCGGTGTGTCCGAGATTGGGCTTGACCGACCCAATGTAGACGCCTTTGTCTCCAAACACCCGGGCCACAGCTGCAGCCTCAATGGGGTCCCCAGTCGGCGTACCTGTCCCATGGCATTCAACCATGGCGGTTTCCGCGTAGTCAGTAATACCTCCGAGCTCGTATGCTCTCCTCATTAGAGCCTCTTGTGCATCCGTGCTAGGCTGCGACAGTGTAGGGGTCTTTCCGTCCGCGTTGTGGGATGTGGCTCTCACGACAGCACGAATTGGGTTGCCGTCTCTCAGGGCATCCGCCAATGGCTTGATGAAAATCGCCGTAACCGCCTCTCCACGGGCGTACCCATTCGCGTCAGCAGAGAAGGTCTTGCACGAGCCGTCACTGGATAGAACCCCCTGTTCCTGCATCGCCATCGACATTCCTGGTGCGAGGATCAGATTGACGCCGCCCACCAGAGCGGATCCACAGTCGCCTCTACTAATAGCAGCACACGCCTCGTTCAAAGCCACCAGGGCGGAAGAACAAGCTGTACGAATTGTCATGCTATTATAAGTGTCAGCACAGAGCTGGTACTTGGAACAACTCGCCAACAGAAGATCATACCTTGGCCCTTGCAGGTCAAACTCGTACGAGAGCCGATTCGCAACAACAAAATCTCCTGAACCGGAAATGCGATGTATACCCCATGGCTGGGTCTCCTTCCCAAACATCTCCAGCCAGTCTTCTCCAAAATTACCAATATACGTGCCGATAGTCTTGCCTCTCCAATTTGTCACGCCGGCATCTTCAAAAGCCTCGCGTGCGACTTCCAACATGAGCCGTTGCTGGGGGTCGGCCCGCTCTACCTCGGTGCGCGTCATGGTGAAGAACGACGTATCCAACGCTCCGACGTCGACGCTCTCATCGAGGAAATATCCATACTCGGTCGAGACGGTCCCTGGTTGCTTCGTATCCGAGTAGTATGAGTCGATGTTATAGCGCGATTGAGGGACGCGACATCGAGCATCTTTCTTGGCGAGGAGGAAATCCCAAAGTTCGTCGGGCGTCATCAAGCCCCCAGGGAGACGACATGCCATACCACAGATGGCGATGGGCACTTGAGCACTGGGAAGGACCCCATGGGCCGAAGTACCATTTGTGCCGTTCGTGTGCACACCGTTGGTGGGATGCCCGTTGAGAGTAGCCCCATTGATCATATTCGAAGCCATTGTTACCCCCTGGCCATTGGTGCCGTTTCTTTCGTCCATAGTCATTGATGTGAATTAGAAGTAAAAGTTGCTTGCTTCGCAGTCACCTGGCGGACTCTCTTTGCATTTGAGTTTAAAATGACCGTTAACATGATTGCTGTCGACAACGTTGCATGCATTTCCCATGTGCTGGGTTCCGCAACGGCCATGCGGCCCCCCGTCCGCTCGCAGGCCGGAACCCGTGTCGGCGACGACCCGCAGCACCTCGGCCGGATACGCCGATAGGGGACCAGATGATCCTTAAAATGGGTTTATGAATTAACTCAGCATATTGACTCGATGTATTCTTGAGCTACGTTTCTTTTTCTTTTAGGTGACACAACGCTGGCCGCTGCACCACTGTCGAAGAGTATACCATCCGCAACCTCACCACCATGGCAGCTAACGGCAAGATCGTCTCGGAGATGGTCTCCTGGATCAAGAGCCAGAAACTAATCGCTCCCCGCATGAAAGATGCCCCCACATTCTACCGAAATCTCGAGGAGGCTTTAGATGTTCGACGGTCGACCCAATCTCTGATGACCCGAGGACAAAGCACATGGAAAACAGGAGACGCGATAGACTTCTGCTCCAACGATCTTCTCTCTCTCGGACTCACAGGTGAACTGCGACGGGAGTTCCTGGCCGAGTTGGCAAGACACCCCGATTTCTCGCTGCATTCCGGGGGTTCTCGCGTGATGGGCGGCAACTACGACTATATCGAGGAGGTGGAGCAGGAAATCGCCGACTTCCTCGGGGCAGAGACGGCTCTCATGTTTAACTCGGGCTCCAACGGAAATATTGCCATCTACACGGCTATCCCACGGCCGGGAGATGCCATTGTGTACGATGAACTGGTTCACTTCAGCACGCACACAGGCATGGCCGCCTCGTTGGCCACAACCAAGGTCGCCTTCCGCCACAATGACCTTGACGCCTTTCGAGAGGCCATGTCCTCCACCATGGACTCTCATCCCATGCTTCAGGACGGTTCACGCTCGATCCTCGTGTCTGTAGAGTCGGTGTACAGCATGGATGGAGACGTGTGCCCTCTGGTGGAGATGCTCGAGATTGCTCGCGAGATCTGTCCCAAGGGCAACTTTGCCTTCATTGCGGACGAAGCTCACGCCACTGGAATTGTGGGTCCCAGAGGTGTCGGTCTCGTCAAGTTGCTGGGTCTGGAAAATGAGGTTGCAATTCGACTGAATACCTGCGGCAAGGCCTTGGCCTGCACTGGATGTAAGATCAATTGACCTGGCAGTAACTCCTCGCTCAAGCGGTATCACTGACGCAATTGTTTGAAGCTGTGGTTCTTGGAAACGCCACGGTCCGAAACATGATGTTGAACTATGCTGGGTCCCTGGTGAATACCACAGCCCCATCCTTCCCGTCGGTTGCAGTCATTCGCGCAGCCTATAACCTGATGAGAACTGGTGCCACGCAGAAGGTATGCAATGATTGGGTGAAACGACTGAAGAGTTCATAATAACAAAAGAAAATTTAGGCTCAGGACAACATACAACATCTCGTCAAATACTTCTTCAAATCCATCACCTCCAGCGACATCTGGGACAAAGCCACCGATATGGGTATCTTGTCAATTCCCGTGGCCGAGGACTATGAGTCGCTGGACTTTGTGACGCACATTGTACCGATCTGGACCCGGCAAAAGTACAACTGGTGGCTCTTTTTTCACCTGCAACTGGCGAAAATCGCCGTCGTTCCCATTGACTATCCCCAGGTTCCCAAAGGCAAGTCTCGCGTCAGGGTCATGATCCATGCTGGAAATACGGAGAAAGAGGTGGATTATTTGGTCGCCACGCTTTGCGACTTTGCGAATGAGATGATCGATATCGAGGAGGGTGGCGAAAAGGGCAAGATACCAAAAGCCGCGCAGGAGATTTATGCGTTGATGGCGGCGAATGCGTGAAGCTGAACGTGTGTCAGCATATATATACTGCAGAAGAGGGCTCCCCTTAGACGTGTTGCCGTAGGAATAGTTTGGATTATCATACTACGAGATGGCTATAGTACCCAAGCGAAGCCTTTCAACCCTTCCCATCAGACCTACAAGTGGTCGCAATTTTTTCCAGTAATGCCTTCTCAATTAGGAAACAATAGGACCCTATTAATACACAGTTGCAGTTTCATGGGATGCCGGATTCTTGCTATGCAGTGCAGGCTACTACACTGGTTTCATTTCATTTCTCAATTAAGGACTTGGAGCTAAAAATATATCTATAAGTTGTGTCCAACATCATTCGCAAACTGAAGCCTTCACTTCTCAGCCTGGCTACCGACCTAGAGGGCAGCCAAAGCATCATACTGCTTCCGAGTCACGGACAGCACAGACCCATGTCTCAACTGTCCCAGGTTAAAGCCTGAAACAGGCGTAAACGTTCCCGAAGTCACATCTGTCGACGCCCATGGTGATAAACCAGTGACACTGCCCACCTTGTCGCAGACCAGATACGCCTTGCCGGGTTGCACGTTGTCCCAGAAGGGATACGGGCCCTCGAAGCCGGTGCTGTCCTTGATGGTGCCTGAAGGGGTGACCCAGTTACCGAACAGGCCGTTGCGGCTGACTTCGACCACAGGGCCGGAGGCCTTGCCGCTGACATAGAAGCGGACGAAGGTGTTGTCGTCAACGCGGAGAATGCTGAGATCGATGATCGAGCTCGTCTTGTGGTCAATGTAGGTCTTCGGCTTGGTGAAGGTCTTGAAGTCGCTGGTGTGAGCGTAGCGGATGATCTCTGTGGTGGTGGGATTGCCTGTGTGGTTGACATCGTTTGCTGCGTACTGTAGACTGTCAGTCTGCTGATCAGGCTGTACTTCCGGGGGATACCTACGAATTTGGACGCCCAGTGCACCAGGTATTTTCCTGTAGACTGTCAGTCATGCTCAACTGAGGAGATGTACACTGCGACATACCAGCTTTCGAGTCCCAGATTGCATCCGGCGCCCAGACCATGCCGGCTGTCGCATCCTCGACCGTCACAAGTCGCTCGCCAGTCCAATGGATCAGATCCGTGCTCTCCCAGACGAAGATGGCCCGGGATCCAGTCCGAGTTGCTTTGTCCCAGGTAGTCTAGCACACTCAGTATCTCGGAAAGTTTACAGGTAGAGAGGGAGACAAACAGTGTCAATATCCAGATCCGTTCCGATCAGGTAGTACTTTCCCTTGTCACGGCCGACGCCTTCGATGATCGAGACATCCCGGACGGCCTTTGTGCCCAGGGTCGGGGAGACGATGGGCTTCCCGCCGTTGATCGTGGTGAAGTCGAGTGGATTACTATTGTTACTCAAGGCGAGGTAGACGCTCTCGTCCTCCGTCTTCCAGTAGAAATCGAGGTAGCCCACTTTGGTCGAATCGGCTTTCTGGAGATCGAGAGGGAGAGGTTGGGGAAGGGCCATGGTAGGGGTGAGGAGAGCAAGGATGCCCGCACAGATCGTCGTCAGGCTCTTCATCTTGTTTTCTGTGTGGCTTTTGCAATCGAAATCAGTGTGGTCGTACCTCTGCCTTTATATGTTCGTTTATGTCCTACAGTATCATTTTCCCCGGTGGTTCATCTACGTATCCACACTAAGACGCAAACTAACGATGCCCAGACTTGTCAACAGAATATGCAGCAATCGGATAATTCATTGGAGACAGGGTATTTTGCCAAGCCGAGCAACAAACAACAGAGTAAGACAAACAATATCCGATTTCCCCGAATCTGCAACCATCCCCGCTAAAGACAAGCTCCGGCGGAGGATCGTCGCAATATACCCCGCAGTAATGGAACAGATTAAGCAGACAACGCGGATGATTCAACCGAGTCCCGGGGAATCATCGGATTAAGACCGTTTGAAGGAATTGGCGATACGCCAATTACGCCACATATGTCATTCTGGGTATCTGCACCGGTCGCCCCTTACTCCATCACAGGCAGTTCCGCCATGTGCAACTTTGCGCTTCCATACGGGACGAGGTCAATTTCGACCGGCTCACTTTGGCACGCCCGGTCACCTTTGCGGGGCGGATTGGGCGCATATCCATCCTTCAGCTCCCATTGGATCTCGCAGAATCTTGCCGTGATGGGTGTCGGTGCTCCTAAAGTCCAGAGAGGATTGGACAGAGCTCCGTCAAAACCATTATATCGCAGGGAAGATGGGTCGATCGCATAGGCCCAGGAACCGGTCGGATGAAGCTCATAATCTCGGATATTGTCCGGAAGATTGGAGTAACCCTGGGCAGGCTGGGAGGTTTGTGTGTACTGCACCGGGATCGCGTAGAGCAGGTTGCCGTAGTAGATGGCTACGGTATCGTTGGCGCGGCTTTGAACGTGAACTTCTGCAGCCAGTGTGACGACCACTTCGGATGAGCTTTGACTTAAGGGAACTATGAGCATGCCGGTCCGTGTATCAGGTGTCCCTCCCGCCAGAGGGGATCCATTGACCGAGACAGTGTGGGAAGCGGACCATGTTGGGATCCGTACGGAAAAGTCGAATGGAGCGTCCGCGTCGATGGTATACACCAGCCGCTGGCTAAACGGGTACTCGGTCTCGCAGTTGATTCTCACCTGCGTCCCTGACTTTGTGGAAGTCTGGACACTCATTGGACCAAGAAGGGCGTGTGCGATGCCGTTCTGACCATGCCTTACAAAGGCCGCAGACACAAACTTGGGATATCCCTGCGGATGATTTACAGTGCAGCAAGGGTAATTCGGCTCGAGTCCAAATGTTTGCCCCATCTCGTCCACGTTCTGAAAAGGAGAGTGGTCCAGTCTATGCGAGATGGGCTGATTGGTCTGCGCGACGTACTGATGCGCCGACCAGTCGGGAAGAGTCATGACCGGCAACGCATTGAATGCGGCGAGCTCACACTGATCCGCCAATGAATTGTCCCCCAGAGCATGGTACAGGTAGCTCAGCGAAAACATTGTCTCGACCACAGTACAAAGCTCCACTCCACTTGCGGGACTCAGCCCGGAGATGCGCTCGTCGCCGATGATCGACCCTGAAACAGTTCCGTGGTATCTGGAAGTCCAGTTGACGGCTCGCAGCGCGCTTGTAGCTAGTCCCTCGTCATGCGTCAGGCGTTTAAAAACTGCTCCGCTCTTCAAGCCCATAGCAACATTGACCCCATGCTCGAACGGATCGTTGGCGTCGGTGATGTCCGGAGAGATGGTGCCCAGATCGTCCTTGAGGTAGACTCCATCCGTATACCAGTGCTCCCAGTCCAGGGCCTTTTCATGAAACATTCGCATGCAGTCCAGGATCGTCTGCCCTTGGGCCCTAGGGTCTCGCTCATACAGCCACTGCAGACTAAGTACCATATCCGCCGCGCGAGCGCGCCCCCACCGATCATCCACGTCGTCCTCAGTCTGCTGCACCAGACCCCGGTAATTATCGGATAGCATCGAGTGCATCAGATCAACAAACCTGTGCATCGCATCCAGAATCCGTGTCTCGAGCTCTGTCCCCGCCTCCGCTTCTGCCAACTGGCTCAGTCCCAGCATCATGGGCGATCTGCCCCAGAAGTTCCGCGCGGACGGGCTTGCCTCAGGACCTAGCCATCCGTCATCGTGCTGATGCGATAAGACATAGTCGGCGACATTTAGGACCTGGTCCTTAAGACGCTGGTCGTCGGTCAGATATGCCAAGGGAACCAGGCCGTTGAACCAGTACGGGAGGCCCTCATTCAAATCATTGTAGTCTGTATGACCACCGAGCCAAAGACTGTCTGTAACGATGGGGTAGAAGTCGTGCTCGTGGCCTGGAAGTCCGTCGGCCATGAGATGCAATTGATCTGATAGCCATCCGCGCGGCTTGATGGAGCCGAGAGGGAGTGGCTCGAATGTATGTGGGAGAACTGTCGCGTTGGCTAACCAGCAGAATAAACAGGAGATTGTCACTTACGCTCATCGTCGGCATGCGCGTCGCGTCGATTGGGAGTCGCGAACGCTAGCTGACTGACAGCAAGCGTGGAGAGCAGAAATATCTGTCGCTCTACGGTAAGGAGATGCATTTCGAATGCTCCCCTTTGATGAGGCGTTTCTTGGGTATTGGTCGAGAACTGAATTGAATAAAAGTAATGAGCCATAACTACAGAGCCTCGGCATTGGAATGTGGCAGATGTCCGCGTCGAGAAATGCACGACCAATGTAGGCGTATCTTAATGACACCCTGAGAGCATTACAGTATTGTTGACGCCTAACATACTTGTGAATCAACCCTCCCTAGATATTCTTCCGTAGAAGAGCTGACCTACACAGTGGCTCTGTATAGAGCGCGAGTGATGGAATGAGATAGTCTGTACTCTTAATCAACTCACTCACTTAGCTATTCAAAGACAAACTATCCTAATTTTTGTGTTCCTGCTAGGAAAATACAATAATAAATAAATGCTCTTAGGAAGGTAAAGCATCGATCAATATGGTCAGTCTTGGGAGTATCCTGAGTGCGGGGAATCAAGATAAACAATAAATCCCCCACGCTAAGATGATGCTACTACAGTCCTCAAGGTGATGTCTATTATACATATCAGATTATCAATCAATGATAGGGTAACAATGGGATTGTTAATGCCCAGAAATGCAGGGAGCCGATGTAACCCCGACAACCACAGCAATGCAACCCTTGCTTGTATTTAGTCCGTGCAGGGCAGCCATTTGCTCAGCTCAGAGACAGTAAATATGTATCTAAATATCATCCTATGTTTCTGTTTAGCGACTGCTGCATTGCAGACACTCCCCCCAGTGTATCAAACAGGCTTAGGGCCAACATCGGGGTTTGATTTTCGCTCAGTGAAGAAGATCATCTATATCAAGGCCGATTTCGCCTCTCATCGGGATGAAAACGGAGTGACGCTGATTCCTCCATCGGCGCTGGAATTCGCAACGACATTTCTGCATGATCTGCAGGAAGTGACCGCCAGCGAGTGGACACTCCGCCAGGTCCATGAATTCAGCGCAAAGCAAGGGATCTTTCTTGACAGACTTGGCATAGACTGCAACTTGACCTACGAAAATGGCATGCCAACAGAAGAAGGATATGAAGTGGAGATTCACCCGCAGCGGGTCATTGTCCGGGGATCTGGGGCGAGGGGGATGTGGTGGGGAACGCGAACACTGCTGCAGAAGTTGATCATCGCTGACGGGAAACCGCTTCCGGGTGGCCGCATTGTGGACGCACCCTCGGTTCCAACGCGAGGATACATGCTCGATGCAGGCCGAAAGTGGTACTCGCCTGCCTTTCTTAAGGATCTGTGCACGTACGCCTCGTTCTTCAAGATGTCCGAGTTCCACTATCACACCAGTGACAACTACCCTCTAAATCGGGGCCATAATGAGACATGGAGCAAGGTGTATGCCCAGTTTTCGCTGCACCCTGAGAATCCTGACCTCCATGGAATCGTGCAGAGGCCGAACGAGACGCTATCACGAGCGGACTATGAAGAGCTGGAGCATCACTGTGCGCAGCGGGGAGTGACAGTTATTCCTGAGATTGAAGCGCCAGGCCATTGCCTATTTCTGACCAAATGGAAGCCAGAACTGGCGCTGAATAAGAAGGATCTGCTGAATCTTTCTCATCCTGAGGCGGTGCCGCTCGTCAAGTCCGTCTGGGCTGAATTCCTCCCGTGGTTTCACACGAAGGAAGTACATATCGGGGCGGACGAGTATGACTCGACATTGGCAGATGATTATATCAATTTTGTCAATGAGATGACACAATTCATCCAGAACGAGTCAAGAAAAAGGATTCGCATATGGGGCACTTATGAGCCATCGGATACGCTTTCTATATCCAAAGATGTGATCATTCAACACTGGCAATACGGGCAGTCGGATCCTGTTAGTCTAGCAAATGATGGGTACTCAATCATCAATTCGGAGGATCGCTGGGCGTACATGTCCTTGAAAAACGACCATATGCCCATATTCCCCGCCCCGTATCCATATTTGTTCAACAACTCCCGTGTTTTGAATTTCGGCGACATCGACGGATGGCAGTGGACCCCGGCGCTCTTCAACCCATTCAACGTCACGGAGCAACCGGACAAAAAGGCAGTCCAGGGAGCAATTCTAGCAGCATGGAATGACAACGGGCCTGACGCGACAACACAGCTTGAGGCCTTCTACGCCATGCGGAACGGGATCCCGATTGTCGCATCTCGAGCCTGGACGGGCGATCGAGGTCCACAACTAGATGAATCTAGCTTGTCTTTGTCTGCGAACTTGCTTACTGCCCGCGCAGTTGGCCAGAACCTTGACAGGAGACTTACTGGCCGTACCAAACCTGGGAAGAGTTCGCTTTTGAGTTGGATGTCCGACAAGCAATCGGGGGAAAGAGTCCACCTCGGGTATGGCAGCAAGGGAATGAATTATACATTGCAGCTTGACGTCGCGGGGCCATTCGTGCTGTCCTCCGAGGACTGCTCCCTGAGTTTATCCGCAGCCGGTACTTTGGCCTTTACATCCGACGGGTGGGAGTACCAGCTTCGCTCTGTAGCCGAAGAAGCTGGATTCGACCCGGGGTATCCGGGACGAATCTGGACAAACGATACATCATCCACGCATGAATCCATCAAAGTCCCTCTCCAGGGTCAGATCACCATTCGCACAGATGTCATTGGAGGGACCAGAGTCTGGGTGGATGGGAAGTTTGTCGGGAGATTCGAAGTCTTCGTCTTTGGCGGGAGGAACCAGTTGTTTTCATGGAGCCAGATGGCTTTTGTGGCACCACTGGAATGGATCCAAGGTGGATTACAGCGACTGAGGGTTGGTGAATACGATGGCAGTCATAGTCTACAGAGTAATTAACGAGCATTATGATGCGGTATCTATTCACCGTATGCTTAATGGAGAACCTGGGCCTTGACCCTCAAACCCGCGTGAAATACAAGTCTAATCCTTGTCTTCCAAATTGTCAGGCAAGGGAGCCGCCTACATATACCTGCGTAGGCCTTCGAAGAAAAAGGTTACGAGTATGAATGTACAATGCGAAGGTGAGTAGACGTTCCTAGGAATGAGAGTGCGAGGTTTGATTATCATGAGTAAACCAACCATGTTCCTCTACAGAGTAAAGGCATTGTTGGTTGGGGTTGACAAATTCAGTAACCTCATAGCGGTCCATTGCAAACACAGTATAACACTCTATAAATAGGCCCAATAGGCCAAGTCTATGACTACTCGGTTCATCTTCTTGCTGTAATGGTGGGACGTGTGGCACATATTATAGATCGGATTACCGGTTGTATAGTGAGGAGAGCTCGCCTATCGATGATAGATTTCCTAGTTTTATAGATATAAATGGGGAGCCCATTATCAGGTAACTCGCCTGGCTGCATATCCGAGTTGAAGTAGCAGAATAATAACATTTTTAGACGCTTGAGAGTCATGAGGATATATAGTAAACCTCTCTATAGCGGGGAAAAAGCAATGTCGAAGTAATTTTCCGCCAGACTAACAAGGAATCTCCCATTATGATTTATGAGTACGCCTCGGACTATACAATCCTATTTATCCACGTATTTATCCAGGCCGGTCCACCATCCCCGCATCTCCGCAAAGAACCCCAGAGATCATTCGTCACGGAAGATATCTTTTCTTCAATAATTCTTGACTATGACTGGCTCCTCTCTGCCGGACGAACGGGAGAATCCCTGTTTTCTTTCAGCAATGTTTATAAGCAGCCAATGTTCCCCGCAGCCCGAGATGCAAGGAAGCAAAAGCTGCGCTGAAATTCATCATGCATCAATCGCGATTGTTTCTAGGGCTTATTCTTGCAATCGAAGCAGCTTCTGCTCATCCTCGATCATGGGGACCAAGGAAGTTTACCAGTCTTGTTTCCTTTGGCGATAGCTATACCGACCAATCACGGTTGAACTACTTTGGCTCCCATAACGGGTCAGCTCCCCCAGTTGGCTGGGAGCAGCCAGACGTAGGTCCTCATCTGCTAATGAATGAGCTTCGCTGAAAAGCATAGAACAACAACACCGCATCTGGTGGCTATGTCTGGGGCCACTATGTCTCGCAATACGCCGATGTAAACCTGTACAACTACGCCGTCAGCGGCGCCGTTTGTTCCAACCAGATCACCCCACGCACATTCTCCTACATCAACGCCCTTTTCCCTTCCGTTCTGGAATACGAGGTGCCCGCCTTCCTAGCTGACAGCAAGTATAAAGTCTCCGGAAAGAGGTTCCTTAACATCCCAGCCCAGGAAACGGTGTATTCGATCTGGATCGGCACCAACGACTTGGGCAACTACGCCTTTATCACTGACTCCCAGGTCAAGAATAAGACCATACCAGATTATACCAATTGTGTGTACTCCGTTCTTGACCAGGTCTATGCAAACGGCGGCAGATACTTCGTGCTCATGAACCTGGCGCCCCTGCAGTTGTCCCCCCTGTACGCGACGCCCGAGAACGGCGGCGTGGGGGCCAACCGCTACTGGCCCGACAAGCCGGATAATCTGACCTTGATCAGTTACCGGATGTGGGAGCAGGTTGCGACTGCGAACGATGTGTTCAAGTACCAGACGCCGTATGAGCTGCTGGTGGCCAGGAGGTATCCTGGGGCGCGGTTTGCGGTGATGGACATGTATGGATTGGTATGTTGCGTCTTGTCGTGGACATTGGCTTTGGATGACACTGACTTGGCAGCTCTCCGAGGTGTATTACAATCCCGCAGAATATTTCAACGGGAGCGCACCAGCGAATGTAACCGGTTTCAACAGTCACTGCAATCTTAGTGGAGGGGAGTGCACCCGGCTTCCCAGTCCCGATTCTTTCATGTGGTTTGATGAGTTGCATCCTTCGCAGCGAACGGACCAGATTATTGCCGAGGAGTTTGTCAAGGTCGTCAGGGGGGACAGTAAATGGGCTACCTACTGGTAATCCTGCATGTGAACTCGTAGTACTGCTATATCGAATATGCCTTGGATTAAGGAGATGTCTATGGCTTGATCAAAAGTATTGTACATTTGAAGTGGGCATAAATCCCCGTTCAGGGTTACATACTGGAGTTACCTCAAGCTCAAACTAAAGCTATGGCTGAAACACATGCTTCGCACTATCGGCATTTTCCGCAAGAATTAGCCCTATAGAGCCCCAAGCCACCTCCTGAATGTCATCTTGACAGCTGCGATCGTCCCTGGCTTCAATCGTCAGCAGTCCCCCGCAACAACAGCCGAACCGACCAATCAATGGACCAGAACAACCAACAGTTGCAATCTCCCCGGCCGTTAGGGAGGAATAAGGCGTCCTCCGACTCTGCCTTACTCACGAACACTTCTACTCGACAATCGCGTTACTCTAAAACTTCTAGTTAACAATACACTTAGAAGAATGGCCATGCCCGGCCGCTCGACTGACATGGCCTCACCCGGATTCCACCATGTCCAATGCCCTCCCCGAAGTCCAACCACCGCCTTATCCTATAGCCATCCGACCCGAAAGCATCACCCAGCATGAAGTGATAGTGACCGTGACCAACCGCCCGGAACCATGGCACTCGCTCGACTACTCCATCGAACACGCCGGAACCGAGCTCTTCACCGTCCGCGGCCAGCCCTGGAAGATCAGCCAGGCACGCATGTTCCACGACCGCTCCGGACTCCCCCTGTTCGAGCTCCGATGCCAATGGTACGACTCCTCGTCGCTGTGTCTCCGGCTTCCTGGCGGGGAGCAGTGTATACTCGAAGCAAAGCTGCGGGTTGCGATGAACGCGCCCAGGGCGGTTGTCACGTTCCAGAACGCTGCGCAACAGCCGAGGGCGATTGGACCGGCTGCGCAAGGCGAAGAGATTGTGTTGGAGGTGCATGCGCAGGACCTGTATAATATCCTCCAGGTGGTGGTTGTTCAGAACCGCAACGTGGCGTACATCTATCGGATAACGGATCGGAGTGTCCTCGCCGAGGGACAACGGCCACCGTTCCGCTTCAGGCCGAAGTGGACGGTTCGAGTTGCGGAGGGGGTGGATCTATCGCTGGTTAGTTGATCTGCAGTTCAGCCTGGACTTCGTCTCAATCTGACGGTCGTAGATAGCGGTTGTTGTGGTCATTGTTGGCCAACGAGCCGGATTGGATGTAGGGGACGGTTGATTGGCATATTGAAGGGGTGGCATATTCAGTCAAGACAGTCTGTACGTAGAGTCGTCAGCTGTTACTTCGATAATACTCGGGTAGAATGTTGAATATCTGATTGTTAGATGTCAAACGGGGTCCTGGGGTAGACGCCATACAAGTAAGAAGGCTCACTTCATACGCGGAACATCAGGAGTAAATAACAATTACTGTATTTAAGAGCAATTCCAAACATAATTGATCGTACGTCAATTCAGATCGAGAAGAGTTGTCGATTGGCGATGCTTGCTCCCTCTGGCGGATATGCAACCCATCGGAACAGTGGGCCCGTAGCATTCAATTGGCTCTTTTACAAATAATAATGAGCGGAGAGCTACGGCTCGCAGAACTAGGTAGATAGTCCATTTATTCTGCTCTTGGAGAGGTCATTAGCTTCACCTGCATGGCTGATTACGGCATGCATGCCAGCCAATGAGCAATTATTCTCAAGGGCTAGCTAGATAGGTTGGGCGAAGAAGTGTGGACATGAAGAAAAAAGGGGCCCTTTCCCGTTTCGGACGCCGACTCTTTCGGAAACTGAGTGCTATCGCCGGTTTAAATGCCACCTTTCCCCTTCTCTTAGAAGTGTTACCTATTGTACTCTAGGATTTGTTTTCCCTGTGATATAAGTTGATATTCACAATGCGGACATCTCGACTAGAGTTGGTCCGCTTGACAGAAGACCATTTGCTTGGTTACTTCTCAATGTGGAAGGACCCAGAGGCTACGAAATGGAGCAGCCATGGCCCCTGCAATACCTTAGAGGCTGCTAAAGAATGGATGGCTGAGCTCTTGCCTGAACTCAATCCGACCGGCGAGAACTACGCTGTGTTACTCCGTCAAGATTTGGATTCCGATGTCATGGAGTCTCTGAAGCAGAAGAGAGAGCACTCGCGGCTCTCTAGCGGCTACATAACTCCTGGAGTGTTCCTGGGGTGGATTGGGACCTGGAAATCCGACCCAGTGCCTGAACTTGGGTTCGTCTTTCATCGCGATACATGGGGTCTGGGATTTGCCACCGAAGCCTTAACGGCATTTCAAGAAGTGTTCTGGCAGGCCCGGCCTCAGTTCGATGTTCTCGAGGCCTGGTGCGACACGGAAAATAAAGCTTCGGCCAGTGTTCTCAGAAAGTGTGGATTTGATTCTGTCGAGGTTGCCTACGGGGACTACCAGCTTCCGTGGATGACTCCTCCTTTACGGAATAGCGAGCGGTTTCGACTATTGAGACCTACTGCTTGATATTCAACTGTAGAGTGCATACTCTACAAGACTTTGCCAAGTGCTAAATGACTATTCGAATTTACTAAGACTAAATGTGGCCTTCCTACTGTTATAATGGTGATCCATCCGATACTACCCGGCGTGAGCAGGAGGCAGTGAGCATAACGGATCGATCAGGAAATGCCAAATTCTTGTTTGTTGATGGAAAGTACTACCTTTTCACTACCCCTGCTCACGACCCGTAAACGCACGATATGCCCGTTTATGCTGCTCCAGCAAGACCAAAGTGGACATCATCTGCGGCCCCAGCCTCGCAAAACTCGGCGTCCATCCACGAAATAGCCACCGTGGACCCTTCATTCTCGTCAACTCTCCGATGACTTCAGACTGGAGCCCTCACTGGATGACCCCATGAATTGTGTCTTGATCACATCCATACGGCTAGCTAGTGTAATCGCTACGAGTCTCGCCAGCAACGAAGCCGACACATGCAGCACCGGATGGTCGCCATTTGACCCGGTGATGTTCACAGTATGTATCAGTACTTCTATTTGTACCGCGTGGGGTCGCATTCCCTCAGTAGCATCGCCGCCTAGGACATATTTCTGGAGACCGGGGGATATCGCCCTTTGTCCTGATTAGGTTTATAGCTCCTAGTAGCAGTATATCTAGCTAGTAACTATATAATCTAATAGCTTGAACTACTATAATCTTTAGATACTAGATTTTTAAGTTTCCTACCCTAACAGTTTATTCCTTCACTGAGGGCAGAAACTGGCGCTGACATAACTGTTATTGTCTAGTTCAGTATCACGCTTCCAATACGCCTACACCCTTCCATGCCTTGTTATGCTCGCTGAAATAGTGCTCCCAATTCTCCACGAACATTTGAAGCACAGTTGGACCCTCCGCTTCGGCTGCGTAGTGAAGCACTGTCATTCCATTATCCGACACCTTGAATATGTCTGCCCCTTTTTCGATGAGTAAACGTACCGCTCCCTTATTGCCTGTCTTGGCTGCAAGGTGCAATGGGGTCACTCCATCACTCGACTTGGCCGAGAGGAGATCTAGTCCAGAACTCTCCTCAATCAGTAGTTGGATCACTGCCTCGTTTCCGCCCTCAGCGGCGTAATGGAGTACGGTAAGTCCATCCTTTGTAGTGGAAGATATATCAACGCCCTTCCTTAGAAGTAACTCTACCATCCCTCTATTCCCTTTCTGGGCAGCAAGATGTAGTGGCGTAACTCCGTCATCTGTCTTTGCCAGAATTCCTATATCCTTTGCAATGAGCAACCACGCTGCTGCATTCTTGCCTTCCCGAATCGCAAGAGATAGGACTGTCTCCCCTTCTCCATCCTGTGTCGAGATGTCTATTCCCTGTTCTAGCAGGCGCGGAATGATTGTCTCGTTTCCCGCGATGGCTGCAAAATGTGCCACACTCACTCCATGATCATTCTTCGCGTAGATGTCTGGCATTTTCTCCAAGAGAAATTGTAACCGTGCTTTATCTCCCGTGGCAATAAATAGAGTTCCTATTGTACCTCGCTGGAACACATCCACTCCCATGTCGACAAATAGGCGTACTAGACTCGCACTCCCATTACATAGAGCAAGATCGAGCACGGTACCACCCATGTCGCCGCAGAAAAGGCTCCATGATTCTACCTCGGCAGATATATCCAATCCTCTTTCGATGAGAAGCCGAACAACTTCCTCATTTCCTCCCATGACCGCCGCATGTAACACTGTGGCGCCGTGTTCGTCCCGAGCCCAGATATCAGCTCCCTTCTCCATCAAAAGCTGGAAAACGGCCTCGTTCCCCCCCATCGCTGCGTAGTGAAGCAGATTCGCTCCAGAATCTTCGAGCAATGGGTCGCCTCCTTTCTCTATGAGCATCCGCATCGTCGACTCACTGCATCTCTCTGCCGCAGCACACATCGAATTTTTAATATCCCAATAGTCCAGTTGATCAGCCCAGGTTTCGAGGAAGTGCTGAAGTGTTGATTTGTTGGTGGTCAATCGTGCCCACTCCAGTATGTTCCCGCTGTCTTCCACGCCGTATTGTTTGAATAGTCGTATCATGGGGCCGTTTCCTGTGAACGCGGCGAATTTCAGTGCCGGGTTAATCCAATGATCTTCTCGTATATCGTAGTGTTCGTTTTCTTTCAGGCCAATCCGATAGAGAACCTCATTGTAGAAAAAAGGATAAGATGCTGATATATCTCCCCCGTTCTCCAGGATCAGCTCCACCACCGCTTCATTCCCTCCAAGCACGGCGAAATGCAAAGTTGGCTCCCCCAACTTCTCCCCTTTCTCGATTAGCAGCCTTACGACCGCCTCGTGTCCCCCCAGCGCAGCATAATCTAATACTGTAAATCCGACGTTATTCTTCGCCCCAATATCCGCGCCTTTCTCCATGAGTAGCTCTATCACAACCTTGGATTCTTCTCGGGTCACAGTTGGCCGCAGCGAAGGCCGATGATAGACCGGAAGCTCCTTCCAATTCTCCAGTAACAGCATAGTTACGTCCCGGATGCGATTTTGCACTGCCAATTGCAGTGCTGTCTCTGAGTTCGAATGCCGAATGTCTGGATTGATTGTCTCAAGCAACCGTTGGATAATAGAAACATATCCCCGCTTTAATGGTCCGGAGGGCGACGTCATTGATTCCCTTGGGCAAGCCTTTTCAAGAAGAGCTGCTACATGGCCGTGGCCCCCCTTCTTTGCCATATCCAGTGCTGTCAATCCCTGCGAATCCTCGGCGTTGGGATTGCCTCTTTCCATAAGGAGCTCGACGAGCGAGGTATATCCCTTCTCTGATGCAAGGTGCAACGCAGTTTTCCCAAAGTCGTCTGGGGTATCTGGTGTAGAACCTATGAGAAGCCTTGCTATGTCTTCGTGCTCGTTTTGAATTGCCAAGTGCAACGCCGTCTGTCCTGCTGAATCCTGCAAGCCCAGGGTAGCCTTTGGGAGCAGCGACTTGACAATTGAGACATGTCCATTTTCTGAAGCCATATGCAGCGCCGTTCGTCCAGTAATATCAGGGAGGTTTGGATCAAGTTTTTTGGTGAGGATATCGACTACATCCTTGCACCCATGCTGTGCTGCCAAGTGAAACGCAGTTTTGCCAACCAGATCTGCACAATTGAGGTCAAACTCTGCCAGCAAAACCGCTGTCTCGTTCTTCTTCTCGAGTATTGCTAGATGCAGTGCCGTCCGGCCCATGACGTCTTGGAGGTTTGGCGTGGATGTCTCTAGCAAAAGCCGCACAATCGTCGAGTATCCTCGTGCGGCTGCTAGATGCAGCGCCGCCTGCCCTACTGCGTCTTGTTGATCGCAATCAGTCCTGGGCATGAGCAGCTCCACAATAGCTTCATTCCCGTATTCTGCCGCCAGATGCAGAGGTGTCTTCCCTGCGGATTCCGCAAGCGACAAGTCGACTCTATCACTACTGAGGAGCTGCTTCACTGCCCCCTTGTGCCCATGTTGTGCGGCCAGGTGGAGAGCTGTCCGCTTCAACGAGTCCTGGGCGTTCACTTTGACGCCTGGCGTTCGGAGCAGCAATTCAACAACGGGTTCTGATCCCACAAACGCTGCCCGATGGAGCACCGTCTGCTCGTCGGCGCACCGGGAGTTTACTTCCACTCCTTGCTCAAGTAGCTGCCTGAGTATCCTTTCATTGCCACGCTCCGCCGCAAGGTGAATTGCCTTCTGACCAAGCCGGTCCCCCAAGTTCAGGTCAGATTTTTCGACGAGACTCCGGACGACCTCGTCGTGGTTTCCCCATGTCGCATAGTGCAGCGCGGTCCAGGTGGTAATCTTGTCTGAGAAGTTAGGGTCGACTTCAGTGCCTAGTAGTCGCTCTACCTCCAAGGCGTCACCAGATGCAGCGGAAGAGATCAACTGCTCACCTAGGTCCGAATCTGATGAATGATGAATCGGTATATTGGAGGTGGAACGTGTTCTAACGGACTTTGATTCTGCATTGTCATCGGCTACACCGATGACTACCTCTTTTGGAGTCAGGAGCTCATCAGGATGACTCATTTCTTGTCTTTGTAGAGGGGGATGAAAGTAGACGGAGCCGATGAATCGTCCACACTCGCACTCTGAATCCTTGGTCTTATTGACGACCTCCACGAGCACGGCCCTGCTAATAGCCTCACAATCAACCTCAGCTAGAAGGCAATGCGTCTCGGGTCGCTGGAGCGCAGCTTGCAGGCGCACTTCTGCCAGAGGATGTGTGCCCTTCCAGTTATATCTCCCCCTGGAAATCCAGTCCGGGCGACCTAGTACCCTCCACTGGCCCACGACTGCCCCATCCTCTGTAACTCTCAGAGAGGTCAGTCCTGAAGACGGTGCGAGGTCAACCAAACTGGTAGGACACCAAGTAAATCCACCTTTAGACATGGTCGCGGAATTGTGGAAGAGATGTTCGGGGGAGATTTTCCCAACTCTCTTCAGGATGCGCTGATAGATGTCTTGCTGTGTTGTATCGTGGGGTATGTTAATGCCAACTAAAAGCCCGGCTATGGTCGCTATATCTCGAGGCCACGACGTATATCGAGAGCCGAGCACGGTCAACAGGTCGTCAACGGCACTGATTCTCGTGGCCCTGAGATTCGCTATCGGTCGTGCTATGATATCATCGGGCACTTTTGCCAGAATATCGTCGTCAAGGTCTTTTATGGCTGGGCCATAAGCGCCTTTGAATATCACTTTCACTCGACGAGACCGGGCCAGTTCCAGAGCCGTCCAGCCCCGGCTAAACCAGGGAGACATGATAATCGCAAAGCAAGCAAGTCTCGCATTCTTGCTATTGTCATCATCATCGATCCATTCCCACTCCCGCAGGAAACAATCGTGGACGAGAGTAACGCGAGCATCCTCATAATTCTGCTGCATCCGATTTATCGCAACGGTGCGAGCGGCCTTTGATCGCGGAATGCACACCGTATCCCACCAAATCCCTTCACACTGGAACTGCTCTGCAATGCGTCGAAAGAAGCTATGGAGGCACCGGTTCACCTGCCCGGGGCCCCAAGCGCCGGCACCAGTCCCATCAGCCCAGACATGCGATATCGCCATGAACGGCCGAGGAGGCCTAATGATCGACTTCCCATCCAGCGCCCACGCCGTGACCTTGCCTGCCTTTGCGGCTTTCTCAAGTTCATCCGGGGGGAAGAGGCCGCGCAGAGGCACGCATGTGCAGCCTGGTGTCTCATGGCGCTGCTGCACGCCTGTGAAATCGCGCCGGGAAAATTCGCAAAAGTCAAATGTGCACTGCTCGTGGCCCGGGTGATGGGGGATACGGTGTTTAATATCAGCGTCTGATGCGGGGATGAGTAGAGGGATGTTCTTTTCTCGCTGTGGGAGGCTGCGGGCCACTGCCCACACGCGGTTGGGACAGAGATTGAACTCGGTCGTTGCCCTGACGAGAGCCTGCCAGATAAAGGACGATGATTGGGATGAGCTAATATCCATCCTTTAAAAGAATTTTATAGATGATAAATTTAAATAGAGCGCTGCCAGTCAAGCCGTGGATGGAGCGTGCGGGGAAAGGCTGACACCATCTTATATTTTCTTTTTGTGACTGCAGGTCAGCGAACCCTTACTAAGGATTTTAGGTAACTAAGAGTACCAGGCGAGATTTGTCGAGTGGATGTGCAAGTGACAGCTCTAGGCGGCCTTCCCGCGACGTGTCTTGCATGATTCGCTATAGCGGTCCAAGAGTGCTAGGTCCTGGCGTATATCCTTCTATGAGTAGGTGACTTGCTGGAAGATGGTGTGATATCTTGGACCTTGGTCGAGGAGAGGTGCCACGTAACTTTGAATATAGGCGATAATACGGCCCCGTTATTCCATTCTCGTGGACGCGCAGGGACACCAGGTACCCGCTAGCCCTTCCGCCTGTGCGGGGTTGATCGAGTACGAACTTGCTTCATTCTCGCGGCCCTGAGGCAACGAGAGATCTGAAAGCGCTAAGAGACAGTGCTTAATTTGGATGCTGGAGGGTAGCCATATTTGGTTCTCGCTCCCCTCTGAACACCGTATTCTCTCCAATTCTAAGTCCCATCGTGCCGATGATGACCTTGCTTCCATCCTTCCTCCCATCAGCATTCCTAGGGCCTAGATAAGTCAGTCATTGAATCTCACCTCAACTTCAGCTTCACGACTAGTTTCGCTAGCACAATATTGAAGCCATGAGGCCAGACACAGGGGCTGAAAGAAAGTCATAAACAGAATGACGGCGACTGGTATTGTACGCTATTCCCCACGCTTTCCCGGTGACTTACCTGATGTCATTTTCCTGCATATGGGATCTCAGAGGCTGAAAGGTTCTGCTGCGAGCAGACGGCTCTACGATAATCCGAGGGCTATTTACCTCAGATAGCCTTAGACAGGCTGATCCAATCCGCAAATCCATATCCAACCCGCACAGATATGGATAACCCATTCGGTGCACGTGAATAGGGTCTTTAAGGGACTGATGAGCTTATCTAACCACATCTAGGCCTAGATAGGCCGATTATGCAGCCATCAGCATGGATGGATGTCTTAGTTCCTTGCCTAATAAGATAGATACCAATAGTAAGGGGCAATGCACATCATGGCGTCCTCTCTGATCGGTCCTCATATGTTGGGTTCTGGATGATCCGAAAATCTTTTAGTAGGTTCACTTTGGACGCTTGATGTTGCAGTCTATGTATATGAATAGATGGATCTGACTCCTACTGTAATTGCATTCGCGCTGGCATAGCTATCCAGCATGAGCTTCATAGACTCAATAATCGGGCTGGGACAGATCAACTGTAAGAAGTAGTGTTCTAGACAGCTACTACCCCAACGCCAAAAGGTTCCAATGACGTTTCCTCTTGGAATCGTCAGCCTAGAACATACGTATATCCCACCAAACCCCTAGGCCTCCCTGCCCATGACATCAACACGCATTGCAAGCGACAGATGCACGGGCTCCCTCAAATCCTGTTTGATTGAAAGCCCATGTCTTATAGCCATGCTTGATAAGCCGGACTGCTTCCTCTACAGGCGGACCTTGATCTGCTGCCCGATATCTGGTTATCAGTCCACCGAGTCTCTTCCTTCGGGCTCATTCTGCATAAGACCGAGTAATTCCATCTGGCGCTCACTTCGAACGTTTACGTACATCATTTTTATGTTTATGCCGACCATTTCGTCTGAAGATTTGATAAATAGAAGGCTCCAGGTCCCCTAGTGTTCAATTGTGTTCGACAGCTCTCACCGAACGGCAGGCAGTGAGCTTACATGTCGCCTCCCAGCACTGTTCCCCGAGAGTACCTCATGATGCAAGAAAATAACCACTCTTCGAAGGTACTGTGATCACTCGGCTTCGTGAATACAGCCATTGACATACTCCACAGGAGACAAGCACTACTGTGACGACTGTGCCAAAAGGAGAGCCAGACTCGGAGGATCCAATTTATCAAGCAAAAGAACGATATCGACAGGCACTCCATTCACTGATCAACCTCATCGCTCATGGAGACAATGACAGTATCAACAAGCTCTTGGAGTTTCTACGGAAGCAAGAGACCATCCATGAGACTGTGCAAGAGGTGTTGCAGTTGAAGTTTCTTTTGGAGTAGTCGTTCCATTTGCCACTTACTGTAGCTTGTCTACATCATGTTCGCACTTTCTATGGGGAACGGAAAACTTTTCCTTGGGAAGACATTTGACCGCGTATTTTGGAGTGGCTTTTGCGAAATAAGTTGGGGTGGGCCTTGATAGCATATCTGGAAACTTACGATGTCTGATGCATCATTTTCGGGTAGGTGGATGTGTAGAAAAGGAAATTCATTCAATCTCGCCTCATGCACCATCTGCATTAGCTGGTGCGCTTGGACTACTCCCCATTTGCTGGAAGTTTTTTCCATCCATCAGAGTGCGAGCTGCTCATCGGTGCTCGAGCGGTAGCTGTCTTCTGTACTGTGCTCTTGCAGCATTATTGAAATAAACATCAGTTGTTTTCCCCATAAAAATCTATTCTACTCATCAGCACCACGACGTGGACGATATTGTGGTGCACCGCCATCTCAGCCACCCAAAGCCCTACCTGGCTAGACCCAAGTTGTCAGCAAAAGTACTGTGCTCTAGCTTTGCAGCAGATCAGAGCATCAGCTATCCAATGACGGCAGATGTTTTCTTCGCAGAAGCATCGCACGCCCATCTGCCAAATACTTCCCTACCGACGAATAAGGAGTGCAAAGTCCTCGAAGGACAGTGAAATTCGAGAGCAATGCGAAGTAAGTGACGAATTTGTGTTCAACCTGACGATCATCTGCGGAGAAAGTCAGCTCATTAGCACAAGCTCCGGCAGCTCGACAACAAACGAGGCAACTTCCTTCATTTCATTAATAACATTCGAGATCGTCCGGCAATTCAGACCATAGAAGTACCCAAGTTACTACACAGTAATGCTAGCTAGAGGATGTGCGAATATGTTGAGCAGGAGGTCCGGCGAGGTTCATGGGAGAAGAGGCCCGAGCTGATAGAAGTCCCGTAAGAGCTCCTGACTTCGAGTCGAAGGCCGAGTATCAGTCAATTAACCCCCTGTATTCTGTGCCTGCGAAGACACGACTACTCCGAGACTTGCGCATCTCTGGCGAGCTTAGCTTGAAAGGTGTGCTCGAGGCACGACGTCAGCACGAGGAGGTTGAGGGACGGCTCGATACCTTACATATTTAAGGATACGGTAGTCTATTATTTAGTTTGTTGGCATGCTAGTTATATATCCCTGACTGATTCATAGTGGCTAATGATTCCTAGTAGGGTTTCGATGAGTAAGGATAGGGTAGGATTATCATTCTACTCCGCTAGGTAAAACGGCCAAGAAACATGCAGCTCCTGAACTGTACGCCACGAAGCGTTGTCGAACTGTATACCCTGGGTTGGCCTTGTCTCGCAAAAGGGCCCCTGTTGAGGAAATGCTATGATATTGCAGGTTTCAACCAGCAGAGCGCCATTACCCTGCCTGCCGAGACGGACGCGCTCCTCATCGACCTGGAGCAGCGCATCTGGAGAAGACAGTAAAGACAAGCTACAGAGTCTGTATCTAACCCGCTTCTACTAGTAGTTCGCCTGATCATTCCAGTACAACGTGCCATGGTGCACCTCAGGACCGGTAGCCCCAAACTCCCACCCAAACTTCAATTTCACCCACTGCATCAGGTGTGCGGCAACCTTCAGATGTCCAACATCCGTGGGATGCCACTGCGGCGCGATATCGTTGTGCTGCAGGATCCCCGTCGTGTCAAAATAATGGATGAACCCTTGCTTCTCGTAATGCTGGTAAACTCGCTTGATCTCATCCACCCATATAGGGCCCTGCACGTATGTATCCCCCGAAGCCCCGAAACCACCCCACAGCGACTGCCATCATTAGCATGGTACCGTACCTACTCTGTTGAGGATTTCTCACCATAAGAACGATATTGGCCTTGGGCCAGATTTTGTGGATGTTGCCCACGAGAGCGACGTAGTCATTGTAGTAGTCTGTGCTTGAGACATTGTTCACCTGGTTGTTGTCGTTTGTGCCAATGTTGATTACCACCAGATCAGCTGGGCGTTGAGCTGCAAAGTTCCACTTGGGTGGATTGTCGCCGTAGATCTCGTGCGCGCGCCAGGATGTGTCGGAGGTGCGGTACCATTGGTAGGTCTGATGGTCAGCCTGGAAGACGACAATGCAGGCACTGGCTTACCTGACCGCGGGGATTTCCCCAGCAATTCTGATCGTGGAGGCAGATACCGGGATAGGCCTTGCCGGTTAGAACGGTAGGGAGCAATGTAGAAGAGAACGTACAGTAATGGAGTATTCTACGTTTCCTAGTCCTGCTGCGAAATCATATGCCCATGAAGACAGTCCTTCGTATGTAGCGAAGTCGCCGGAGCTCAGTCTGGAGAGATCAGTATGTGTGACTTCCTGGAAGATGTGCACCTACGAGTCTCCGATAATTTCCACCATTTTCGGGTACTCGGGGACCTTGGAGATCTTTGCATCTGCCGCGACGGATACACCGGCCAGCTGGATTGTGCTTGTGGTCAGTAAACTCCTGCTGTTAACGGAGCCGGGAAACGTATCCATATGCCCAGTTTGTAACTACCAGCGTTAGGGAGAGCGTTATATGAGCACCCGGGACGTGCCTTACCTCTCAGCTCAAAAGTCTTTGCGTCGCCGACGTTGGTGAGTTTGAGCCCCGTCGACGTAGGCCCAATGAATTGATATGTGGCATTAGCAGTGACATTGGAAAATTGCCAGTCCTGGCCACCCAGTCTGTGGACAAATTAGCCTTGCAATAGATCTGGGATCCGACATATGTACCTGTATGCCACGAGGACTCCTTGACTGGTGTATTGACCAAAGGACAAGGCGAGCTATCCTGTCAGTCTTCATCATCTCATTTCCTGAAAGCTCTCGTACCTTTTCACCAGTAAATGCAAGCTTGAATCCAGGAGCTCTAGGAAATGTGAATTAAAGTCAATTACAGCGACTGTTGTACATACGACCACCCTATCCATATCAGTGCTTTTGCTTTCTCTTGAGCTCAACGTTATAGAACTCACAAGAAATATGCTTGTCGTCCCACCTCCCCTTGTAGGAAATTTCGTTTACTCCAGGCTTGTAGGTCTTCCATGCCTTTTTGTCCAGCGAAATAACCTCGGCTTGCCCCGGATACGGATTCAACCGCGCCTGGCCATTCTCAAGAATCGTCCCAGATGCAGTGAACAGCCAGGTGAAGAACAAAAGGAATGTAAGAGCTCGCATTTTGACAGGCCACAATTCTCAACGTACTGAAGTGGGTTCAACTAGTCTACGTTTGCATCTCTTTTCTAATATATATATATATCCTCATACATAGTTCCCCGCGCTCTTAATATACAACGCGCGGGGCAGTCTGCCTCAAGTACCATATTCTCGTCAGACTACTATGGAGGCCGACGGGGCAAAGAACATGATTGGCGGCTGAATTATTTCCTGCAATATACTGAGGGGTATAGGTAGTATACATTGACGATCACTGGGAATTCAGCCTGAACAGCGCAGCGGCATTTTTCTCCGTGCTCGATTGGGAAAAACGCCGTTTCTGCCAGTGTGCATATGTCAGCTACCAGCAGAAATACTTCATTTGTCTTTGAATATCGGTAGGAAGCGCAATCGTCAGTGTCAGTCTGCACACTTCTTCATTGCTGAACTGGCTACCACGTCATCGAGTGTGTCGACCTTCTATTCCTCACGCTCAACCGTCAGAATAAAACTTCATGAATCGCTGCTGTAGCCAGGAATGATGAATGAATCCGACACATAAACGGCAATGGATATACCAGATCACGACTAACGGAGACGGACGCGCCACTGAAACGGCTCAAGCTCGATGGTTTTCTTCGGATCCTCATCCCAGTCCACGTTAAGCCCCACCTCTCGTAGCCTTGCGACGATTTTCCTGCCGATATTCACCGCGCTCTCGTCCGTTTTATCTTTTTTGAAAGCCCCGTATCGAAGCGACAGTCCCGCGCCCTCGGCTGCTGCCTCTGTATCCTGTTGATGGAAGAAGCAGTACCCGATGTGTGATTCATCTGCCTCCCCGCCAATCTCGGCAGTGCCGCAGGTCTGACAGCAGGTAAAATTCATACGACAAATGATGTAATCCTCGTCTTCTAAACGGGAGAAAGCGTCTTCGAGCTTTTCAACGTCGGTCGGTTCATCGGGCCATCTGGCCACTTCTTCGAGTTGCTGGTTCCAGAGTGATTGTATCAGCTGTTGGACGACGGTTGTGCCGTGCTCGGGGAGTTCGTAGATCTCGATGAGCTGTTCGAGAATTTCTTCCTGGGAGTAGAGGCCGGTGAGGACCCGTACACGGGCGTCCTGTGTGATGTTGTTGATATTGGACGCGTTCATGATGACGGCTGACTGAGCATCAGCAGTGGATGGGTGTTTCGTAGATAAATTTCCGTTGGCTTGTTTTTAGACCGAATACGAGGTCCCCCACCATGGCTTTTCATGTGCCTCAATGGGAATAGAGTTTGTCAGATTTACAGAAACCGATAAGAACTTCAGAAAGCTTGTTGATGGCAGGCACGGAAAGAATAAGTCACATTCATAATAGGCCGTTATTCAGGTACTGATATACCCACAGGATGATCATTTCTTCGCCAGCGACGCAATCTTCTTCTTCGTCTGCTCCCCAACGCTCTTCTCATCCCAGATAAAATTGACACTCTCCTGCTGGACCGTCGCCTTGGCCCATTTCGTAAATGCCGGAGTTCTCTTCTCCAGAAGCTCAGGCAAATCCGCTGTCAACAGTCCATGTTCAGGCTTATGGAAGGAGAGCAACCGCAACAGGAACGAACCGGTCAACACCTCCGCCAGTGTTAACTTCTCGCTGCCGCCGAAGAACGGCCCGGATCCCTTCTGCGAGGCCAGAATGGGTTCGATCTCCTTCTCGATCGACGCAACGATAGCCTCGCCCGCTGCAGCGCGGTCCTCGTCGCTTGTGGCGAAGTGAGAGGCCATAACCTGCGGCTGGACCTTGCTGAAGAAAGTATCGACGAAGAAGGCGATGCGGGCGCGCTGGAGGGCTCCTTCGACGCTGTTGGAGGGGGGCACGAGGTGGGATGGATGCGCGTCTGCGAGGAACTGGGCGACGATGGCCGACTCGGTGATGATGTTGCCGTTGTAGGAGATGGAGGGGACGAGGCCGCGCTGTAGCTGTTAGAGTGGGCGGTCTGGTCATAGAGCGCAAAGGGGTTCCTACCGGGTTGATCTCAAGATACCATGGCTCCCGAGGTGTGTTCAGATCGATGATGACCTCCTCGTAGTCAAGGCCGAGCTCCTTGAGGGCGATATGCGCTCTGTGGGCCCAGGGGCATTTGTGGTTGGTATAGAGGGTGATTTTCGGAGCGGACATGTTGCTGGTCTGTGTTTCGCGGATGTTGAGATTGTTGATAGCCACAGAGTGTGTGTCTTGCTTGATTTATAGAGGAAGCACAGCAATTGCTTTGATTTATAAGCCTGCGGGATTGCCCATGGTGAGGAGAAATGACGATAGATACGAGCGGAACGCGTGGGAATTGTGGAGAATAACGCCATTGCTTATCAATACATTCCCCGCTTAATCTTATTGCCGGCACATTCATCAACAATCAGGTGAAAAGGTCACAATGAGCCTGTTCGCATGATCTGAGATACTCTAAAAGGTCAGCTTGGAAGCGCCGGAGTTTACAGTGACGGAAAATGGTGTTCAAACCTACAGAGGTCTGGGGATAGTAGATGATGATCCAGAAGGAGCCTGCTTCGAGTAGTAGATTAGAGTACCATCCACTGTAGCCTTGCAGTAAGATGCCTTTTAAACAACATGAAGATGAGATGGGAGTCAGTTTATAGCGACAAGAGCCTTGCAGAGACCCCTGTAAGTGTTGGGTTCTTGTCTCAGGTAAGCTTATTGTGTTTACGTCTCCACATGTGTCAGAGCTCCACAAGGCTGCTACATAGAACTGATTCAAGGGACAGTTTATCGATTCATGATTAGTTATATTATATCAAATCTCAAAGACCTATATAAATAAAAACACCAATACCTGCTCCGTGAACAATGTAAGCCCTCATGGTACTTCGAGCCGCAACAAAAGATATATATCGCATCGTCCTCCTGACATTATATTATTTTCAAAGAGCGCCGGCGCAATAAAACTCATAATTTTCCGTAAGTCGTGCATTCAATGTTCGTTTCGAAGACACAGATCATCGAAGGGCCAGGTACTGAGCAACAGCCTCGTGGTGAACGGCTTCAGCGGTGTAGTCCTTTGCTGGAGACTTCTTGCTTGGAAGCTTGGGATCTGAGGGCGCCTTCACGGCAGCCTTCAGCTTCAATGACCTTGTGAACATGCCCTTGAGAGTTGAGGCTGTTGAGGACGATGTGTGGGTTGAGGCGCTGTCACGAGTGGTGGTGGACTTGAAGGACTTGGGCGACATTGTGACGCAGTTATGATCTCTGAGGACTCGGGTGGTTTGTATTTTGGATTTGTTTCGATTGATAGTGCTCAGAGGGAAGGATCTGCTTTGCAGTGGCCGCGTAGTTTATGGATAGAGAGTGCTTTTATGATATTGTTGTTTCACTTTCGAGAACTCAAGGTAGGCAATTGAGAGGATCACGATTGGATTGAGATGACTGTTTGTATGATGCTTGATGTAGATGCTTGGTATAGAAGACAGCTCGTAACAGAGATCTTTGGCTCTTTATATACATCTTTCCTCCTTGAGGCAGAGTATCGATATCGCTCGTCTCCATGGATGACAAACTCTCCAAATATGACAAACACAAAGAATGACGCAAATTCAAGTCTCGACTTAATGTGTGAGTAATAGGCAGAATCACCTGCAAATGCTGCAAACCAGCCACAATGGAGTCATCGGGGCCTGATTTTGGCATAGCTCCTCGTATCTGGTCCACTGCTGCTGCTGGTTAGCTCGATGCCGAGCATTCAAGGGCGTGTCAGAGATCGGTGAAGGTGACTCAGGCTGCAAGTCGAGTTAAAATACGAGGAATATTATTAAGCGCATCAGTCTAGTTCATTTAGGATATAAAGTTTGCATGGCTTCGTCATTCGTATACAGTTGATAATTTTGGCGGGCTTGATCAAAGTATGGTACCGCATCTTTGGATTTCTTTGAATGGCGCCATGGGCTTATTAATAGCCCTTGAAAAGTCTGTTTACCCAAGGAGAAATCAAGTTACTGCAAAATATAGCCAGGATATCTTCCTTCGGAGGGTCAATGTTGGTAAGCGACTCCAGACCCCATGTGTCTATCCCCATATTCATGTGGCAGTGCATGACTCAATATTCGGCATCAGTCCGAGAATATTTGCTACCCTCAATTCGTCGATATTTCCCTATTTGAAATGTTCCCACGAATACGATCTAAGGCCTACCTGACCCATAAGTTCATTGATCGAAAACCTCAAGCTTCCAAGAATGCCTGTTCTTCGACAGCGATTTCGGAAGCTGCTGAGTTATTTTGCCAACAATTACAATGATTGTTACTTGTGCTTACAAGCTGGTCTTTGAAGATAAGGAGCAGCCTGCAAGCGTAGACGCCATACTCGCATTGACACTATCCATGGGCAGTAACGAAGCAAGCCAGTGCATGTGGGTTGCCAAACTTCAAAATCTACGATCGTTTCATAGAATCAAAAATTGTTCTTGAGAGAGGAGTTGATTAGCACGACAGGTCTCGTTACAGGCTAGGCATATTTCTGCGAGAGAGCATGCAGTCTCTCCCTCGCTCCGTTCTCCCAATCATCCCAACACAAACTCAACATCGCCGAGTGACGACCCGGCCCAAGCCGTTTCTGACCAGTCGGGTCCATCTCAGGCATTTTGTCGTCGATGACACCGTCGGAATTTCCTATCTTGCCCTCTGGTAACACCCGTTGCCAGCGAATAATGCCCTCCAGCTGGAACCCGAGGCGCTGCGCCGCGGCAATCGAGGCCTGATTGGTGCTGAAGGCCTGCCACTGGACGCGTCGGAGATGGAGTCCATGAGGTGGAGGATCCAACACATGGTTTATAAGGAGTGTGTGAGCTGTCGTACCGACCATCGTTCGATGGAACCGTGGAAGGATCACGACCTACGCAGGTAAGCAGGCTTACACGGCAAGTAAGCAAGAATACCTACATGTCCCACCTCGACAACAGAGTTATCTGGATCCGCCCTGATCAGGCCGGTGGTCCCTGCAAAGGTACCGTCATCCACTTTCAGTTCCTCAAACTCGTCGGAGCCAGGCTTTCGCTTTCTGATGATGCCTGCTTTGAGGATGATGGCGAATATGATAGATGCCTTGCTGGAGCGGACGCGATTGCTATACCACCGGTCATATGCGTCGGCACTTTCGAAGGGTCCATAGGGAAGATATTGGAAGATCTCGGGAGTTTCCGACGACAATTTCACAAATGTCGCTGACAGCTCCTGGAAATTGGACTACACCTCTGAGGTTAGTAGTCGTAGCAGGTTGAGAGATAGCGAGCTATTACATCAAATGGGACTAGCCGGAGACGGTCATTCTCCAGTTTGGACAAGTCCAGCGGAAAGCAGAAATTGTCCATATTGAAGGATTCGCAGGCGTTATCGAGCGTACAATGTACTGTGACTACTGTCAGACTGTTGACGGCGTCAGTCGATCTTCCGTAAGAGTCAGTCCTTTGTATTTCTCCTGACGGTGTATGCGGCGAAATCGGCAGTTTCACATGCTCCGATTGACGGGACGTTATGACTCGTAGGGCTGCGATGCTGTGCGCCAATAGTATCAAAAGATCAAATAAAGAAGAAAAAACCATCTGGCCACCAACGAGGCTTTTCTAGGCCGAAAAGTCTTGGCATGCTGACTAGATAGATGGGGGGCTATGACAGATTGTTGCTTGCTCGTATTGAATGTGGATAAATGCCTGCTTTCGGTCTACTCGTTTCAGACCGCAGAATTGTCATTTAGGGGGCATGCTGCATCGGAGTCATCCTATACTGTGCTTGTTTCCTCAACGTAATATCAATTGCGGCAACGGAACTTGACCCTCGCGCCTTGCATTGCCAACTTCGAAAAGCGAGAATGAATATCAGAAAAATAAAACATAAGGCCACATAGTGCCCCAAACCCCGAGATATGATGCTCATCCTGAGATGTTGCAAAACAATGACGACTTGTAGATCGGAGAACGAATCGCAATGAATATGGCGAGCATGATGGCAACGCTGCAACTAACAACAAGGCCACAGCTAATACTTGTCCTGCACTGATCCATAAGACACCCCATTGAACTGAAGGTTAAACAAAATAGACGCAGAAGTAGGTGTTATGGCAATCTGATAAGGGATTGATACTGCAGGGTTAATAAAATTACTTAATAAATTAGAGGAAAGCCTCATAAGCATAAAGAATTAACACTTATGAGAGAAAAGCTCTACATAAAAGCAGCTAAGAAGTGCCAAGCTAAGAAAGTTGAGTTTATGAATAACTAGTAGAGATCATCTTATAATAAATATATTACTAGGAATGAGTTTAGGGAGTATGATTAGATATATCTCTTTATAATCTGCCACAAGTATATGCCTAAAAGAGATTGTTTATGCAATAACCTCGTTACTAAAGCCTCAATTAGTAGTAAGATTAGAAGACAGTGTCTACAGGATATGGTGAATATCCACATCTTAAATAAAAGAGTGGCATATTATCCTGGTGAATCACTAATTTACCTCTTGCCACGTCATCATATCGCTCCAATTGCCGCGTGATCTTCTGAAGGTTCGGGAAGCCACAATGAGCCAGGACGACTACACTGGCGTGATACTTTTCTACGGGGCTGCCTATGCTTGTGTGTGTGTGTGTGTGTGTGTGTGTGTGCCTTTTTTATCCTATCCAGGGGCGTGAACGCTGGTTGCAGACTGAGTGTTCTCTAGACTTTTCATGGTTGTTCTGGCTCAGCTCACTAATGTCTTCGTACATTCAATTCTACTCCATACTATATCGTTGCCAAACCCCTCTCGAAGTACTGAGACAATAAGCTCAATGGAGTCGAAGTTATCATATGTCCTGATGAACCGCCGCAAATCACATGGGTTGCTGGATGTAGCCTGATAATTTCACTCGTCCAGCAAACTCTACCTGACCAACATAGCTCACCTCATACAAAGTGCGAATGGGCTGATAAACATGCGAGTATATTGTAGACGATACCGTATACTAATTAGGCGGTGTCTTTGTCTCACTCCACTTACACAGCTTCAGAAGAAACCAACAGGAAATACGGTTTTTGTCTCTCCGCGGCATATTCTGGCTGTTTGACAGCATCTTCCCTCGAAATGGTCCACTCTCGCAAATCAATCAATGCAAAGCCATTCTCCCGCAAAATTCTCAGATAGGTCTCCAGCGTCCGATGATACTTTTTCACCCCCTCAACTCCAAGCCAATTGGTATACCGGGGTCCCTCTTCCTCATACGAATTGAGGGGCCAAAACATGCCCTGTGCGCCATCCCTGTCATCCCTGGGCATACGTTGGAATGCAGGTCCCGGATCCACTGGTGCGGTGGCGACGGGATGTTCAATAGAAAAAACCAGTCGCCCGCCCTTCCTGATACAGGACCGGATCTGCTGGAGCACCCTTGCAAAATCGTAGATGTAGTGGAAGGTCAAAGAGCTGTACACGATATCATATACGGCGGGTTCATTATCCAGTATGATCGTTTCGATGTCCGCTATGTGGTAAGATATAGAGCCTAATCCAGCAGTACCGTGGCTCAGCTCGAATGCTTTGGCTCGTTGGATCATATTTTCAGAAATATCGACAGCCTTGATAAAAGTTGCGCCAGACTCTCTAGCCCAGCGAGCAAACCAGCCATATCCGCATCCTAGATCAAGAACACTGTACTTCCTAAGCGTCTGATGATTGCCGAGGACCATGTCTTTGATGGTCGACCATTCTTTGGCAGCTGAAAGTCCCTCTTGCGATCGCGGCAGAGCCGCGTACGCATCAAAAAATCGGCTGTTGTCATAGATGTTCTGGGTAACCGGCGAAGACATAATGACAGGTAAAAGAGTGGCTTGGGATGCGTGTGGTTGTGGAGGGAATGTTCCTTATTTAACAGTCTAGGGTTCTCACAGGGAACTAATCCGGATTGGGTTCCCGCTACGAGGAAGTTTGGACCTGGATGGTGTCAGCCCTGACCAAAATTTTACGCAATCCGCTATTATCACATGTAGCAATCATAAAATGGATGACAGCGCGACCTAAAACTAAGATGTCTAACGTATGCGGCAAACGAGTCGGCCACCTCAGGCGTTCTGGCCCGGTCAAAAAAGCTCACTTAATTCAACCACCAACCATGCCTCCGAAAGCGCGTCGAAATTCAAGAAATTTAATTGAGAAAGAAGGGAGGATACTCCTTACTATTTCTGCTCTAAAAAATTAAGAAATTTGCAATATTCATGAAGCATCCAGACACCCTGCCCCCGCGGCAGTAGGATCTCGGCTGCTAGGGTTTAACTATTACTATTATTGGATTACTATACTGCATGTTCACACTGTTCTGGGTGCTATAGCTAAGTAAAACCCTAGTCATAGTGGATAATTTTAACTAGAGTATGGTAATCTTCAGGGGTGTGTTCATCCTTAGTTTAGTTATGTATACTATTAAGGGGAGGAGGGGGTACTATAGGCCAGTGATGATCATCTAAAGGGATTAGCCCTTATATAATAAGTTATCAAGCATTGTTAAGTAGATGACTTATAACATTTCACCCTCCAACTCGTGGTCCAGCAAACCGCCAAGGCACGCCAAGATTTCCGCAGCTGTACAGCCCAGTGACCAACACGCCTTTTGTTGATTCCGCCTCAAGATTGGTCAGTGCAGCGCTGCCAACACGAGCTGACCTCATACGTGCGCTGATCATCATGGACGACTATATATCACTCCTCCCCCGTTCCCTCACTCCCAGAAATGGTCTAACAACTTCGACCATGGCTCTAACAACCCTCTCAGATAACCACCCCGCCATCCTCTCCCTCCGCACCGCAGCCCTCCTCACCTCCGCCGCAGGCTTCATCTCCCTCGCCTGGTCCATCACACATCACAAGGGCATTTCCGATGACGGAGCGGGGAGCATCAGCTCCATCGTCTTGGGAACCGTACGGCCCCCACGACTCCCATCCTATCTCATCCATCTAACAAGACCAGATTGCATACGCCTTCCTCTGGTCCCTCGTCGCCCTGACAATACGACTAATCCCCCGCCGCATCCACCCGGGTATATACCTCGCCTTTGACCTGATTGCGTTTCTGGCGAATGCGATTACGGGGAGCATCGGGCTGGCGGTGCTGGCACCGGTGATGGAGGGCGGGTATAGCTGTTACTCTGCCGGTTGTGATGGGGATGCAGTGCTCCGAGTGGAGATATTTGCGTATATGGTTGTGTTTGTGAATGTGTAGGTTGACTCCCCTTGAGATGGAGATGGAGTAAGCTGATAGTGTAGGGTGGTCCATTTGATGCTTGTGGTTTGGGCTTCGTGGGCTTGTCATATTGAGAGGGGGAAGAGGACGGGGGAAAGGACGGGGAAAAATGGGTTGGAGGAAGTCGAGTTGTAGGGCTGATGATATCTATTTATGTCTAATGTCTAATGTCTAATTCTGGTCTTCATGCCTTTGTCATTTTATATATCATGTATATCAATCATATGCATCATCAAATGTTGGTAGGATCGCCAGGCGCCAGGCTGAAACCCCACTGTTCCCCCTCGTATTAAGCATTCCTGTGAGAGGCTGGGCATGAGCTTGTCCATTCCCTTCCTCAGCCAGAGATAAAAACAACAGGAGACACGACGCTTTTGCCCCTCGGTAGTGCAGAATCGAACTGTTGAAATCGCTAAGCTAGTAACGTTCATGGATCACTAGTAATTTATATGGCCAATTGAAAGTCAATGAAGGTCTGGTATTCTAAATGAATGACTATCTAGCTACTATTTATCCCTCTCGATAGCGGTGGAATTTGAAGCTATATGAACGATCGAATGCTATTGAATATTCGGCCAAGGGTGGCAGTGCTAAGCCAATTCGTAGTCTTCGTAATCGGGCAAGCGGTCATATAATTCAATACGAACTTTATTGTGGGGCCAGAATAACAGTCACTCTAGCAGAAATAAATGATAAAGGATGCTCATCCCAGGCCCCCACAATCAAGACAGCCTTGTCGAAACTATAGTTCGCAAGGCTCAGAGCCTCAAGGATAACAAGCTCAGAGAATATTGTATGGATCTATGATCAGCACTAGAACCAGCTCGGAGTGTGAGATAATTTAGTTGGATATACATTTATAGTTTTGAAGGGTGAAATTAACTTTTCTTCACAAAGTGTGGAATGTTACAAGTATATTTTTTTAGTATACTTCTAGTGTTACTATTTAGCAGCAATATGATCAACACAGTATTACTTTGCTAGATGAACCAAAGCAACGGAGGTAGTAGATGAGTGAATTAAGCATTAATACTAAATATCACTTATGAATAATTTAGGACCCCAACTCTCAATACTCTGTTCCTTGCCTGAGGAATGATGCTGCTTGTGTGGGTGAAGAAAAGGGTATCCCCTCTGGCGTAGGCAGATTCTTTACAGACTGTAACTGCGTCAGGAAGACTATAGGGAAAGGAAGATGATGTTTCAACGTACTGCTATAGATCGAGAAGAGATAGAATTGATAAAGCAGAGCTGAATGACCCAGAATCTGCTTTGTAAATGGAATGAACAATATCAAGCTTTACAGGGTCAGAGCCAGCTATGAATGGATGACCAGGAATGATACTGTCAAACTCACGCAAAGTAAATAGAAATAGACATCATTATACTATATGATTGACCACACAGATCATTTAATTGAATATAGCTGGACTTCGAATAGTTTGCATCCACTACTGATATATTAGCTATCTAACTAATAGAATTAGATAGATAGATTACCTTTATAATCACCTCTAAACTTATACCACGTCTCCAGCTCTGTGTAGCTAAATAATGGAATGTTAGACTAGAGGATATCACCCTGGACGCTGAGGGGTTCATTTATAGATAGATTAATGGTAATCTGCTTCTGGAGATGAGATACAAATTTAATGAGCTTGGTGTGTTTTGATGGCTTTAGGTATTAAGTGAGCTCCATCACCCTAAGAGAGATATTGTAGTCTAGCAGACTAATGCTGCCTTATTTACTTAGGCCATGGATAGATAGTGCAGTCATGGTTATATTAATAACTTCTTGGGCTGCATCTTGCAGTGTGACTTCCTCCTTAATGACTTTGTCAAGGAGTTTAAACTCAAACAGAGTTTTTAATTTATTAGATGAAGTTTTCTTTCCCCATAGTAAGGATTACTAGTAAATCAAAGGAAATGGTGTTCTTAAGTAGACTGAAAGTACAGTTACGATGGAGGAATCTGAAAGTAGAATCTTTAACTGACTGATTAATAAAGGAAGGATGACTACAAAGCCACCTCTGCCTCCTCGCAGGTATAGGCAAGCTCTTTACAGTGCTAGCTCCGGCAAATCTACTGTGAAGAATATACCACTCTGGAATCAAGCAGTTCAATTCAAGGTATTCGTTTCTTGGCGCGAAGTTGACAAAACAATGCCTTTGTCCAGGAAGAGTTCATTTGCTATTCAGGGATTGATGCCATCCCTAGTCTTTTGTACCGCCCATGACCCGTTTCCTCACCTCGTTGGAAGACGGTGTATTAGGTTTTATGCTCGGCCCAGAAGACTGCTCCTCAAACCCACCTTTCCGTAAAACAGTTTGTGCGCCCTTCTCGGTCTCATGGACTAATTGAGGGTTGGCAGTGCTAGTTTCAGTAGACTCAGAGCCACCCTTGAAAGCACCGAAACGACTGCTATAACGCTTCTCAACCAAAAGCTGAAGCTCTTTTGGCGCCATCGAACCAACCAGCTGCGCCGAATTTCCTTTAGAAAGCGCCTTTTTGACATCGAATAGATCCGCTAGAGTAGTCACCACTACCTGATCACTCTCACCATCAGCAACGACCTCGCCAACTCTGAATATCTTCTGACGGGAAACGTCGCTAGCCACTTGGCACACGTCGAGACACTGCTTCGATATTTTAAAATCTTCCTGCAGCCGCGATCTCTCATGGTTGTCTCTAGGGTCTCCGTTCATGACTAATAAATTTAGTCGTTTCTGAAAATGGTTGACGATCTCCGCCAAGCTCTTTTGGTTCTCATCCAGAGCTTCGCGCGCGAGCCGCTGCACTTCGAAGCGCTCTTGCACGGCATCTTCATCGGCAGCGTTTTGGGAGAAGTCTTGGAGTAGAATGGACTCTCGATTGGTCAATGATTCGATATAGGACCTTGCGTCTTCACAAATGCGAAGGCATTGCTTGGTAACTGCTCTCTCGTCTTTCAGATCTACGTCTCCACTCGAATTATCCCTATTTTCAGTGCTAAGTTGCGCTAATTTCTCGTCAATGCGCTGTAGATAGACCTTAAGATTGTATGACGTGTCCTTGATCATTTCGTTATACTCTTCAAGGACTTTGTGGGAGACTTTAGATGTACGCCTTGGAGGATGTTAGCAAGATTTGAAGTAGACAGGGAATTGCAACTAACATCGTAATAATACCTAGGCCGACTGAGATCGTGGCTTTATACCCTGCGATTTTATCTATAAAGTCGTTCATATCGCCCCTCATGAATTCCATTCTTTTCCAATCTCGAAAGCCTGTCTTTGACTTTCCACTGAAAACTTTCATAGAGTCCTCAAACTCGCGGCATAGTCGGCCGCATCGACCAACCGGACCTTCGAGAAGCGCCAGTACTGATGCGTCGGAATCGACCGCGTCTTTCAATGCATCAAGAATCCTGAGGAGATCTTCAAGCTCAGCTTGGAGTCTGTGTAAAGTTTTGTCGCGTTCTCTGAAGCGTCTGACAGTTTCCCGGAGCGAGTTTGTCGACTCAATGACGGCAGTAATAATAGCTACCACTGAGACAGTAATGCTTAAGGGGTCGGCCATTTCTATCGCTCACTGCGAGGTTTCTGTAATATTTGATGGCAAAGAGGGAGCAAGAAGAGCAGAAGTGAATGGTTGTAGCTGAAGTGGGGTGGGGCGAAGTTCAAATATTGCTGGCATCTACTGCCTGGCTATCAACCACTGTTACCCTTCAGCCTCCGTATTGGCTGAAGTTAGCGCCGTGTCCGCACTAAATTTGTGAGAGTCTCCTATCACATCGGCCAGCGCCAATCTACTTAGTAGGGTTATTCTAGGTGTTAAAGTCCCTGTACTGAGGGCTGGATTGTTAACCCGCCACTGAACCTTCTTAATGTCCGCAACGGAGCTGTGGGGACGTGGAGTGTATGGCAGGTTAATATTATCTTATCTCTAGGAGCTTACTTTAGCACCAGATTAGGGGTACTTTGTTATCACCTTTGCCTAGGTCAACTTTGCTAAATGCCCACTACATTTTAACTTGAGACTAGGGCGAAAGCTAGACCTATAGCTATCAGGCTATGGATGACACACTCAACCAGCTCTACCTTGGCTAGCCCTAACATATGTGCAAATCTATATTACATTAATAACAACAGTTAATTTTGGCCTGGCCAACAAAGACTAAAGTATATTAGGGAAGGCAAGGCAACTGTTACTCCACCAGGATATAGAGCTATTATGCTACTGTTCATACTGGTTCATAGAACCTAAACTAAGAAACTCCTAATAAAGGAAACCAACAGGTCTATATAATTAGTCTAGCCATACCTTAGCATCACCTAGTTCTTTCTCCTCATTTTCACTATGAGTAACACAAGTATTATATTTAGTTACTCAAAATAGGTTACCAGCTCTTGGAGAAATGAGTTGCATTAGGGGTGTTAAAGAAATAGTAGGACTCCCAGAGGATGGGAGTATGCAGAATAAAGCCTACACACAAGTATAGATGAAGGGGAGAATAGCACTTCATCTAGAGAGATTTGACGCACATCGGCAACTAGCTTCAGATATATCTAAAGATCCCTGTCCTTGTTCCACATCATTCTTGGTAATGCTCTTCGTATCACAGTTCATACGAGCAGGCACGGACGTGATTTTGTAATGAGAAGTATATAATCCTCGTAGCGATAGCCTTCAATTGCTAGCTAATAAAGCAGGAAAGCAAGACCATCAATGCCGCCAGGAATGAGGTGAACGGGTTTGAAGCAATGTCTGTCCTGCTGGATGATTACGGAGATAAGCTCGAGATTACTGAAGAGGTGATCAAGGCTGTAGCAGGAAATGAGCGGAGTGGAGCTGAGCTATCCTTTTAGCGCAAGGGAACCTATTGATAGATAATCACATAGTTTGGTTAGAGTGCACTAACTGAAGACTTGGTTGGACAGAGCTTGAGCTCGGACTCTAGATTCTGATAGTTGCCTGCATCACAGTAGAACTACAGTGAGCCTTTATAGAAAAAGACATCTTATCTCTGTGTTGAAGGATTTCGTTAATCACATCCTCACTATGCCGATTGATACTGCTCTTAGTTTATGGCATGTTTCAGACACAGGGGGTTGGACGTTTGGGTGGTACGTACCGCGAATATACGACCTGGATGTTGGGGAACTTCCCTTCCAACGGTTTTCGTACTCTTATGTCGTATGATTTTTCAGCAGCGGATTTAATAACACTGAACAATTCAAAATCATCATAAGCATCAACTGCCTTCTCCAGGACCTTTTCCTTGTCCAGTAAGGATGAGAAGATGAACCAGGTTGGCGTCATTGGGCGGCGGTGGCCAAGCTCATTCCAAATCCCCGGGACTCGTTCATCGTCCACCCGATAGACCGAAAGATCTGGGTGATCAGAAAACCCCCTAAAATCCCTCAAATCGCGGTCGCGGTACTTGTTAGCGTACACTCCAAGGGCGATTACGAGTGCATTGTCAGTCCTTTTGATGGATTCCCACTCCTGCTCATCCTCGAGGCTGCCAAAGTCAGCAGTGGAGCGAAATGTCAGATATAAGGACTTACTTATAGTACCTCTCCCGATCCATATTGAGGCTTTAATATGAATAGTTTCTGCACCAGGATGGAGAATAAACAAAATATCTCAAGCAATTGTACATTCAATAACCCGTTTAACAATATATAGTCAGAACCAAATTGGAGAGACTAGGAGCGGGGTCAAGGTGATGAGTGGGCAAAACACTTGTAGATAGCAGCCATGAAACTGGCCAGGCCCCTAGTCCTCCCTGCACTTTGAGAAGAAGCCATACCAGATATTCTCAGGTCTGAAGAAAGTGACCTCTCATCTGTTTTCCAATTTACGGCCCATGCTCAGCTGCGTCATATACAAACAGTTCAGATCTAAACTCGTGAATTCTGAACCAACACGTTCTTTCTCAAATCTAGTAGGACTTCAGCCATGCCAAAATAGGATCTCCTCAAGGCAGATAGAGAGATACTCGAACACAGCGTGACTGTTTACTGAGACGGATCTTTGAGATATCCACTCAATGTATGGGCCGCCAGGCGGAGCGCATATGCTCATTGAACGTTCAACTGAAGCTAAGTAACTTGGTAGTTATGTGATGGAAATGCATACTAGATTATGTTCCGTTACTAGCCTGCATCCGAGTGACCAATTGCGATTATGCTTCGCTATCCCAGTCGGGAAGCTGTCGCCAAGATTGCGGCACATATGTGGCAGACAACAGATGCTCGTGTTGGGAATTGCTTAGTTGTGAGGATGGCAAGGCTGTAACCTACTTTAAACTTGGGTAGCACTGCGATAGTGTGCACGAACCCCTTACATGGTTGCGATAGATTTACTGTAGAAATACCTAACTAATGGCGTTATTTACTAAAATCGAACCTTGGTGACTGGTGTTTGCCAGGTTTGCACATGGTAACACCAATGTAGTTAGACCATAACAGTGACTAGCTCCCTTCTCTTTGTACCTGATTAGGATCAAATAATTGATATCCAATTAACTACTGACGGCGAAGACAGTGTGCAGTGGTGGCTGCGAGGGAAAAGTCAACGCGGACGAAAGTGAACTTCAGCCTCTAATGATTTACTTTTTGCGAAAAGCCTCATATTCCTGGGATGTCTCATGCGCTTATCAGATATTCTTGTTGCGCTTGTATTTCCCCCTGTCTTCTAGCATGCATTCTCTGGCTCCTTGGGGTTTAGAGCAATCACTGTATCTCACATCCAGTTTCCCCTGCGAGGGGCAAGATTTCCGCAGCGTCGCGTAAACATCGTCATTACCAGTTTGTATTCCTGTGTGCTTGTCCTTGTATCTAACGAATCACAGCAGAGCGCCGAGCAGGCAGACGAATCACATAAAAGCTTCAGATATGCATAATAAAGCCTTAGGTCAATATCTACTGCCATGGCTGGACATTTTATATATAGCCCATATAGCGGGCTGTAAGCGCTGAAAAGTGGACGTTTCATACAGACATGATATGAGTGACTGTACCTATCGCAGTGAATGTCATTGCTGGTAGCCAGATCTATCTTGCCCAGTCCAGAAACCGCTTTGAGAGATGGTTTGGATTTGACGTAGTTGTCATAAATGCTCAGGGGACCATTGGCTAGCTCTAGGGATTCAGGAATCCCTCCTGCTTCCATCTCAATATATATTTCATCAACAGTCCCTCATCAATTGGTCCCTGTTGCCGCAGCGTCTCCGAATGCCTCCTGGCCTTGCCCGTATCCAAGACCAAACCGCCGCACGACATAGGCACGAAATAATGATCAAAGAACTCGATCAACTGCAACGCCGGATTATCACTCACACCGGCCCGGAACCTCCTGACGCGATCTACCCAAGTGTCATACGGCACGATACCTTCCTCACTAATTCCCAGCGCCCGTGCCAACATCCCAATCATCTCATTCCATTCCTGGCGAGACGGGTTATCGATATGGTAGATCAGATCTGTCGATATTTCGGTGAGGAGCAGTTCGCCCAGTGTAGCCGCTACATCGTTCACCGGATACCACGAGAGCGTACCCTCGAGGTCCGGCAGGAGCCGGAGCACCTGTGATGACTTGATCAGGAAGGGCATGTACTCGGTTGGATTCCAGTACCCGTTGGACGTCGAGCCGGCGATTTGGGCGACGCGGACGGCCATCGCGTGGAAGAATTCCGGATACTGATACAAAGTCTGAGCCAGCATTCGCTCGACGACGAGTTTCGCCTCTGCGTAGCCCGTTCCTGGGAGGGAGGCGATTGTGCCTGGTTCCTCCGGGACGAGTGGGGTTCCCGTCCAGAGTGGGTAATTGGCGATGACGGCGCTGGAGGAAACAAATTGGAAGCCGAGCTTGAAGGGGGCGGGGCGCAGCTCGACCACGTCCGTGCCGAGGGCGAGTAGGTTGCGGGCGGTCTTGAATTGCGTCTCGTAGGTGCGGATGGGTCGTGTCAGGCTCATGGGCCAAGCGCTGTGGACTATGTGGGTGACGGTGCGAGTGAGGTGGGTGTAGGTCTCAGGCGATAAGCCGAGGTGAGGTTTGCTGGTGTCGCTTTCAAGCACTTGGAGCTTCGACAGAGATGTCGCGTCGAGTGTGATCCCACGCATTTCGAGGGAGGCGCGCTGCCGTTGGGCTGCGTCGACGGTGCTGACCCGGTTGAGGCAGATGACAGTGCTTATGTCCGGGCGCCGGGCGAAATAGGCTACGATGTGGGAACCCAGACTGCCCGTGGCGCCGGTGACCAGCACACATTGTTTTGTGCTCGGGGATGAATTGCCCATGGCTGCGCGGGGCCGTGATGGGGGGACAAAGCCGTTGGTGTACTTGATGACATACTCGTCAATGATGGCGCCGCGCTCTGGGTCATCTGCGGTCAATTGGGATTCTGAAGTGGGATGCAAAGCAGGTTTCGGCGCTCGATCGTACCTGGTCCCAGAAGCATGAGCAATAATAAGGCGCTGGATATTGGCTTCCGGAAGGTCTCCGGCCGTCCAGTCGACATGGCCATATCCCACCGAGTGCAGCACTCGCTCCCAATAGCTGGCGGGCTGGAGGACATAACTTCGTCCGTCCTCGAACAGCCACCAACCCTCGATGAATCCGAAGACAAAATCCACCCAAGGCACCTGCTGCGTCATCTCGAGCATGACCAGGAAGCCTTCCGGCTGCAGGATCCGATGCAGGTTCTTTAGGGAGACGGCCAGATCCCTCGTGGCGTGGACACAGTTAGTGGCGAGGACGATGTGCTGGCTTTCGAGCAATTTCGCGTCCGGCTCGGTTTCCATGTTCAGTACCTTGAACTCCATGAACGGATATTGCTTGAAGCGCTTGCGTGCAGCAGCGATCAGTGAGCCAGAGATGTCGGTCATGGTATACTTGACGGGGACACCGAGTTTAGCGAGCAGGGGCACAATCTTGCTTGTTGTGCCTCCAGTCCCCGCGCCAATTTCGAGGATACAGATGGGCGCTCCCGTCCGCGGAAGTTGACCGAGCAGCTGTAGTAGAAAGTCGGCAAGTTGCTGGATCCAGACGGTATTGATAGGTGATTTGGCATACATCTCCGACGCGATCTCGCGGGCTTCAGGAGTGCCGAAGACCAGCTGCAGACCATCCTCCTTGCCCGTAATCAAGTCTGCAAACTTGGCTCCCACCAGAGCCGTGAGCCTGTGTTCGGCGGCGTGAACTGGCTCGTCGTGCAGGAGCTTTGCGAGTAGTGCCTCCGCCGAGATGGCGGGTGGCGCAACAGCGGTGCGCGTGATTTCCGCGCCGTTGATATCGATCAGGCGCGCCTCCGTTTCCAGAAGGCCATAGATCAGGTTCATAAACTTTGCATGCTTGGGGTGGTATGGAATGGGCTCGAGGCGTTGGCCGGGCGCTGCGGACCGGATAGAGCAGCCCAGTTGCTCGAATGCGTCAACGATATATCTGATACAGAGCTCAGTGGATCTCGGCATGACCTCTTTGTAATAGTTTGCGAGGCGGCCCTTGACGATGGCGTCGTCCGTAGTCCATTTGAAATCACTGAAGGTGTCTCGGACCCTGGATGTCGTGAACGTGGCGTGGCCGTCGTTACCATTCGTATGGACACCATTTCGGTCAACTCCGTTAATGCCATTGACTCCATTGACTCCATTGACTCCATTGACTCCATTGACTCCGTTGGCACCATTGGTACCGTTGACGTGAACAGTACCATTTGTGCCAGCAGCGGCTTCTGCTGACACTTCGTCCGCATCATCATCATCATCACCAAGCCCTAGCGTAGACTGAATGCACCTAACCAGGCTCTTAAAGTCGGTCAGTTCCATCAGCTGCTCATTCTGAAGCGTGCATTTAAATGCAGCCTGTACCTCGCGTACCAGCTCCATTGCCATGAGAGAATCAATGCCCAGCTCAATCAGGTCGGAGTCGTTCTGAATCTCTTCGGGTTCCAGCCCGGACAGATTGCAGATTATTTCGCGGGTTTTGACCCAGACGTCCCCTCCTGGCAGCTTGGCTGCTTTCTTCTTTACAGGTTCATTCACCGGCTCTGGATAGGATGGTGAAGCTGAGGGAGGGGACTCTCTGACGGGAGGAATTGATGAAGGAGTCATTGACACAGACAGAGGGATACCAGCAGAAGCAGGAGCAGGTGTCTGCTCGGCGGCACGGCTTAAAACTTTTCGAATAGATTCCATTGGTACCTTCTGATACGAGAGGCCCAGAATCGCTTCGACCAATGATCCATCGCGAGGATCAAACGCAAACACGTCGCTGACATACTTAGTCTCAGACTCCTGGTGGTGAACCGCGAAGACCTCCCAGTGATCTGACAGCGCAGACGTTGTACCCAGCCGGGGCCTACGAATCCATCTGGAGATCCCATCGCAGACAAAGATGCCGCGGTCATCCAGATCCGACGAGTGGGTCATCAAGTTGACAAAGATACCAGCGACCTGGCAGAAGCACTCGGTCAGAACGGGGTCGATCCACGCTTCCTCCTGGTAGGATTTGATGACCTGGCCAGCTGACTCGTTCTCTGTTCCTGCGATCTTGGTAACGCGGCGGAACGGTTTCCCGTATTTTACCACCTGCTCGAAGGCCCGGTAGATGTTCCGTCCCTGCAGGACTTCATCAGCATGACCACCATGAAGGAGACGTGCACAGCGCTTCTGGCCGCTCAGGCGAGCCAAGTTCTCGTAGTCGACCGTAAGTTGAGGGTCACTCGCTGGTCGGAAATCTATCGTTCCAGAACTGAACTCTGAGTCTTCCGAATGGAGCCGCCAGTCCCAGGTGAGACCCTTGTCGTCTCTAGAAAACACGTCGAGGTACACATCGCCAGAAGGATGGGCGAGGAGTGCATTGTGGTAGGATACACCCCGGATCTCCGGCTGGAACTTGAACTTGTCGAAATCCGGCCGGAGATTCATCAGCGCGTCCAGGGCGATCTGTAGCTGGAGAATGCCTGGGGCAACGGCAGCTGTGTTAGCGACGACACTGGCGGAGGTTGGCTGTTGAAATTGGTCTACCCCGGTGTTCACGCGGAATCGCGCGGACTGGTGTGACGGGTCCTGATAGCTGAGGAAGGTTGTCAGGCCCTTGGCCACGTCAGGATGTTGCAAAGGCTCGGCAGCTGAAACATCAAGCTTCGGGGGCTCTTGCAAGTGCATCCAATGTCGTGACTTCTCGAATTGGTACGGCGGGAGAATGACGGGGGTATAATCGGGTGTCTGTCTGGCATGGTGGGCCCAGAAGGATATGTTCAGGCCTTCCTTCCACAGCTTTATCGTCGTGTCAACTAGGCTTTGGATGGAAGAGGATTCACCGGTTATGTTGACGGGCTGGAAATGATGTTGTGAAGTCGAATTGCCCAGGGCGCGGCTCGCCATATTGGTCACAGTAGAGTTCGACCCAGCCTCGAGCCAGATGGCGGACGGGAAGTCCTTGGCCAGTCGCTGGACTGCGTGATTGAAGAACACCGGGTTCCTCAGGTGCTGAGCGATGAAGTTGCCTGCTGGTTGGCCGGTAGTTCTTAACTCGGTTGCTTGTTCGACGCGAATTGCGGGCTCGTTAAACGTAATCTCTTGACCGAGTGCTTCGAGGTCACCAATGAGCGGATCGACGAGGGAGGAATGGAAGGCGTTGGTGACACTCAGCCTCTTTGTCTTCATGCTAGAGAAAGCAGGACTTGTTTTTGCCAGTTCCTGGGTGAGTTCAATGCATTTTGTTGAGCCAGCCAGCGTGAACAGCCTGGGACCATTGTAACAAGCGATGGAGACATCAAAGTCGATATCTGACGTCTTTTTTGACAAGGAGATCAAGGCTTGCACATCCGTCAAATCCGCCTCAACGGCGAGCATGGCTCCTTTCTCCGCGCCCCAGCTATCCTGGATGAGACGCGCACGACCAGAAACCAACTTGAGCGCATCCTTAAGCGAATAAACCCCCGCGACGCACAATGCCGTCAACTCGCCAAAACTGTGTCCCACCACAGCGGCGATTTGGACGCCGGACTCAACCCACAGTTTGGCGCAGGAATACTGCGTGGCAAAAAGCATTGTTTGAAGCTTGACTGTGTCTTGTATGGGAGATATCTGGAAGATGTCGGGATAGATGCTGTTCAGACCCAGAGAGATACATACGGCGTTGCACTCGTCAAGATGGGCTTTCAGGGCAGTGATCTGGTAATAAAGATTTTCTGACAGACCTACAAACGTGGAAACCTGCCCGCCGAAGCAAAGAATCACCGGACGGCCAGGCGGCGATTGAATTTCCGCTGTGCTTTTTTCTGCTTGCTCGAAAGCAAGCAGCTTCTGGTCCAGGTCGGTAGCGGACGAAGCTTTCAGGATCAGAGCATTGGGAAGATTGCGGTTGGACTGGCGTGCCAGCTGAAAGGCCAGATTGCGTGCAGTCATGTTCTTGTTTGAACTGGCGTATTGCTGCAGGAATCCCCTAAACTTGATAATGTAGGCCCGAAGACTCTGGGAGTCGTGCCCACAGAACCAGAATGGGAAGCTTACACTGTCTGCCGACACGAGAGCAGTCTTCGAAGAAGCATCAAATCTAGCCCCCGGTCCCTGAGTAACGACTATGGAAGCGTTTGAGCCAGAGGCCCCGTAGTTGTTGATCAGTGCTGCGCGGAAGCTCACATCCCAACGCTTCCCTCTTGTCGGGATGTCAATCATGTCCTGTGGAGCAACTTGCAGTGCAGGGTTGATGGAAGTAAAGCTGGCCTGCGGCGGGATGAAGCCTTCGTGGATCATGAGCAGGACCTTCACCAGGGAGATGATCCCGGAGGCAAACTCCGTATGGCCAAGGAGTCCCTTGACCGACATCAGTGAGAGCACATCTGAGCGAATTGAGCCGCCTAGTGTTCTTTTGATCGCTGCATATTCCGCCGGATCGCCGACCGGGGTCCCTGTGCCATGCGCCTCGACGACCGAGATAGCTTGAGGCGGGAGTCTGGCTTGTTGAACGATATCCTCAAAGAGCTCTGACAATGAGTCTGTGTTGGGGACGGTGATCGGGGTGCAATTCTGATTTTGATAAACTTTTGTGCTCGCAATCACCCCGAGCACTTGATCACCATCCGCAATGGCGGACGACAATTTCTTGAGGTAGACCACGCCGGCCCCTTCCCCTCGGCAATATCCGTCTGCCGCGGCATCAAATGGCTTGCACTGGCCTGTCGGGCTCAAGAAGGAAGCGCCAGCCAGATTATGGAACCAGTCCGGGTGGGTGAGGACGTTGACACCACCGGCCAACGCACTGGTACATTCTCCGTGAAGGATCGAGCGACAGGCCTGGTGGACCGCAACACCTGAGGACGAACAGGCCGTGTCGATAGTCACACTGGGACCCGTCCAGCCAAAGTAGTGACTCACTTTTCCCGCGACGAAACTTCGCAGGTTTCCCGTGGCAGAATAAGCATTCGCTGGGTAGCAGGCGATGTTCCGGTCATAGTCGACATTGCCGATCCCGATATAGCATCCAACATGCCTGCTCGCTGGTGCCCCTTGGGCTCTGAAATAACCTGACTGCTCCACAGCCTGGTATGCCAACTGCATGATCAACCGATGTTGTGGGTCAGCGGATGCCATTTCGCGCGGACTCTTCTTGAAGAATTTGTGATCGAAGGCGTCATAGTCCGCGATGAAGTTGCCGTACCATTTGCGGTTAGGATCCGGCTCCCTAAACGCAGTCTGCATGGAGAATCGCTCCAAGGGCACCTCCGTGTGCTGGGACTGGCCGCTGGTGAGGATCTTCCAATATCCGTCGAGATCGTCAGCCCCTGGGACAAGGCAGGCCATGCCGATGACAGCCACCCGATCATCCGGGAGTTCATCCAGGCTCTGACCTAGAAGCTGCGCAGGCAGCGGAGAAGTCGACAGATCAACGTCCGTGAGCTGGAATAACTGAGAGCCCAGCTTCCTTGTCATGGTGGGTGGCGTGCACCGCTCTGGGCCAAAGCATATGAACGTGGCACCTCCGGCCTCCAGATGGGATGAGTAGACGCGGGTAAAGTTCTCCAGCCACTGCGACGGCTTCAGCAGGATTTCCCGCAATGCAATCTCATGGAGACTGCCGCCTTTGCTCAAAATGCTGGGCAGGAGCATTTCGGAAGGATCGGGGAACTGGAACTCGGCATGGCTGCTACAGAACGCAATGAGTCGCTCTGCATCTGCTGCATGTCCGGACCAGTGAAATCTCCCGGATAGCGCAACGTCGAACACATGCAAGCCAGAGTCCTTCATTTGCTGAACCAGGTTGGCAGCCTCTCGCTGAGAGACAGTGACGGTCGATCTCTTCTCGTCAACATGAACAGATAAATATGCCTAAGCTTCGTAAGTATATGCTTTCTTGAATCTATAGTCTTCAGTGACCCACCTCAGGACACTCCTTTAAAACTCTAGACAGCGTAGCACGGGACTCAACACCATTCCAGGACACCGAGACTGACGTTGCAACACCATCTGAGTCAGGCGATAATTGCTCCGCATCCACCAGCGCGCCAGCAAGCATGGCAAGCCGGACTGCCACGGCGCCGTTCTTGTAAAGTTGAGCCAGGCTGGAGGAAGACGACACTGCAAACGCGCTGAGAATGCCGGTGCATAAGCCTAGCGTCTCAGCGGTCTCTGTGACGGACGCCGGGAATTCATCGGTCTCGCCGAGGTTCGGTAATGCCGCCGTGAGCAGGTTCGCATACTGTGTTAGCTGGGCGATCACTACTAAGGGGGAAAGAAGTATATTCGGTAATGGAAAGAGGGAGGCTGATATCTCTCCAGTCTGCAGCCCTTGGTTGAGGTTGCGTAGCAATTGGGCGCCGTTCAGGTGTTGCAACTTGGGAACATGGTGGATGAGGCTTTCCCAGACTTGCAACAGTTCCGATACGATGCTCAGAGCCCACTTAGCGCGCTGGTCGGCATGGAGATAAAGACGGAGCTGATGGAAGAATTTTGCATCCAGTGCAAGTGCTTGAGGGCCAAATAGGAACACCTTGGGCTTCTGGCGAGAATGTGCGGTCATGTTGAGACAAGACTCGAATGAAATTGTAGATACACGGCCGTAAACATCAGACGTGTGCCCTGATTGATTGATCAATTTTCTATCTCGCTATTAGACGGTGGTTCCAAGTATATTTACACAATCTTGTCGTTTCTGTTTCCGTTGCGACATGCACGTCTGTTCCTGCTGCAAGCAACGTGGCCGCCCTCGGCTGGTTTGCTGCGGATTCGTATACGTCCCTTGCCCTAGTCGCGTTCTGACTTACCTCCGAAAGAGGGCGGAATGCTAATTTCAGCATGTTACATTTCTAATATCAGCTGTCATCTACACTCGGCGGACGGCTGATCCTGCAAGTACCAGGTTGCGGTATAAGCTTGTGAAAGGAAATCTCCCGAGGGATACCAGGCGAGATGAAGGAGCCGAGAAAGGTATTCGATCATTTCATGGTCCTATCGGGTCCCGCATATGCTTTTAAAGGCTATCAGCAGATTCAGAACCTATGGCCCATTCATCCTTGTCCTTGAGATAATGTCCAGGGAAGCGATGAGGTTGCGGTATTGGTGGACTAGGCTTTTGTTTGAGAGAAGATCTAAGTTTGCAATTGTAGATATCTGGTCAATAATGCTCTCATCTAGAAGTCTAATCAAGTCTCCCTAGCCAGCTCGCGAATTTTCTGTGCCACAAGCGCCACATCTTTCAACTTGAGCGGCACCCGATGATCCCCATCCCATTGCACGACTCTCGCCGTCTCCCGAGCACAAAAGTCCTCAAACAACACCCGATGGCGCTCCAATCCTGGATCTCGTAGTCCATGCACATGCAAAGTAGGTGTACACAATATATCCCCTTTCCCCGCTCCCCGCCAAATAGCCCCGTTCGCGAATGTCGTATCCGTGATTTGCGCTGCGTCCGGCAACCCACAACAGCCTGTGACCCCCGAATCCACATCCAACGATACCAGCGGAGCCTGCCCGGCCAGAAGAACGCCGAAGCGGAATCTTGGAAGCGGGTCATTCTCAAAACCCCGCATCTGTTGTCGGTACAGCAAACTTGCGGCGACTTTCGCGCCCTGGCTGAACCCCAAGATGGCGATCCACTCACCCGTGTATCCAGCGCGGTCATCGTCATGGATTGCTGTGGAAAGGGATTCATCAATTGCAGCCACGGCGTCTTGGGGCGCGATTTCCGGGTGTTCCCGTCGCCAGCGGAGCCAGCGGCGGAAGGGGCCCCATTGGCTGTAGACCGCTAGAACGTCAGATCCGCAATTGGACGCGAAAGGCGCCTGGGCGAAGACAAAGCGGTATTCGGTCCGGAGGTGGTTGACGAGGGCTCTGCATTGGGCGCGGAAGATGCGCGCGTTCGTCCCGCCGCCGTGAAGACAGAGGATGCGGGGAAGATGCAAAGTTGGATTGGAGACTATGACAGGTTTGTCTGGCGCCATGGAGATATGCTATTTGACAGGCCCGTCCTTGTGATAATCTTATTATTGATTCTATTCTAAAGGTCTGAATGTCAAAAGGGCACTGGTTCATTTCATAACCAAGGCAATGTCTATATTTTACATAGTAGCACCTTGACGCCCTACTGGCGCTCTACTGAGCACGCGAAATCCAAGATAAGCAATAAGGAAGCAAGCCTATCCGAACAAGCCTTCTCGGTGGCTACCTACAGTTCACGATAAGATGTAGCCGGCAGCCACTAAGCCGCTGCGAGGCCTAAATGCCAGGGTTCGGGCCCTTTCCAGCCACATAAACCTACCGAATCGGCCCCTCACTCTCCGACAGAGAAGAGCAACGTGCCGAAATAGCCCAACATTTGTCGTGACTCGGATGATGGCGTGCGAAAGGAATAAAATGCCTGGATTCAGGGCGTCATGGCGACCATGCAAGTCAGCTAGCCAAACCATTAATCCCAATTACTCGAGAACCTCTAGAGAACTATACTATGCACTCCTCCTTCTACCTCCCCCTGGTCGATATCACCCCCTTCCTCGACGACCCCTCCAGCCCCGCGGCCCAGCAGGTCATCGACGATGTCCGTAGAGCCTGCCGATCTACGGGCTTCTTCCAGATGAAAGGCCATGGCGTGCCACTCAAACTCCAAAAATCCATCCTCGCCGCCGCCGCTAAATTCTTCGCCCTCCCGACGGAAACCAAACTCGCGCTGGACGCGCGCAAAAATGTCGGGTTCCGCGGGTACGACGTAATGGAAACCCAATCCTACGAGCTTGAGATCGGCGTACCCCAGGGCCAAGAGGCCCAAGTCGTCCGCGACATCAAAGAGGGCTTCTTCATCTCCAGCGACCTCCCCCTAGACCATCCGCGGGTGCGCGATGGCCGATTCTTGCAGGGGCCAAACGTCTGGCCGGACAAGGAGGTGCTGGCCCCGCAGGACTTCCGGGTTGTGCTGGAGGAGTACCTCAGCGAGATGCAGCGGTTGTCGCAGGTGGTGCTGTCGCTTGTGGCCGCGACACTGCCGTACGGCCCGCGAGTGTTTGACGAGCTGGATTCGGACGACCCAATGTGTTTGTTGCGTCTGCTTCATTATCCGCCGGACGGGGAACAGGCAAGACGGGAGAGGGGGCAGCTTGGGAGCGGTGAGCATACCGATTTCGGAACGCTGACGTTGCTGCTGCAGGATGAGCACGCGGGGTTGGAGGTGCAGGATCATGAGACGGGCGAGTGGCATGGAGTGCCACCGCAGGAGGACGTGTACATTGTCAACATGGCGGACCTGATGGAGATCATGACGAGCGGGGAGTATAGAAGTAGTTGGCATCGGGTTTTGAATCGAAACCCGGAGGATCGCTACAGTGTGGTTTTCTTTTACGATGGCAACCTGGATTATAAATTGCAGCCGCTGGATCCGGCGAAGAAGGTTGAGGAAGAAAATGTGCCTACAATTGAGGAACATGTCCGTCTGCGCTTAACGAGTAGCTACAGCATTGCGCAGAAGTGATATGAGATTGGCGTACGTTCGACATTGGCTAGCAATGCACATGTTACATTGACATTATTATTTGCATATTTCTCAGACCTCCGAGGTTGGAGTGCGGCAGGCTGATTTGCATGTAAAACACTTGGACACAGGACTGGACCTTGTATCAAACCAATCTGGATATTTTATAACCTAGCCTACAAATCAAGCTTGGAAACCAACAAGAGTATAAGCAAAACGGAAAACAGAGAACCCCAACTACAGACTATCTATTCCCCGATCAGAATGGGCTTCCGCTTCTCGCTGAACGCCTCCAACGCTGCATTGCGATCCTTGGTCATGAGAACGGAGTCGTATGCCGCATTCTCAACTGCCTCACAGCTATATGTCAACGCACTGATAGCCGCTCGCACGGCCAACGGCCCAGCATTGCATATATTCTCTGCCAACTGAAGTCCAGCCTCCAAGACCAGACCCTTCTGCGCCTCTTCATTACCGTCAATCCCCACGAGCCGATTACACAGTCCCATGGCAGCAGCCTCCTTCGCTGGCACTGACCTTCCCGTTAAGACCATGTCCAAAGCATTGGAGACACCAACGATATTGGGCAACCGGTACGTTCCCCCCGCGCCGGGAATAATTGCCAGCCTTGTCTCCGGCAACGCCACGACGGCATCAGCTGCAAAGACACGCAGGTGGCAGCACAGCGCCAGCTCAAGCCCCCCGCCCAGCGCCTTGCCCGAGACACACGCGATCGAGGGGACAGGCAGTGCTGCGAGCCGCGAGAACACGGCGCGAAGGCTCGTCAAGAAGGATTTCGTTTCGGATGGTGTCATTTGCTTCCTCTCTTTGAGGTCAGCTCCGGCACAGAAGATACCGTCGACCGCGCTGGCGATGATCAGGCCGCGCGTCTTGGTTGCGTGATATTCGTGGTGAATCTCTTCGATTTCGCTGCTAAGCTCGCGGAGCATTTGCCACGAAATGGCGTTTTTGGCATCCGGTCGGTGCAACCGGATGACTTTGATGGTACCGGCATGCGGTGCGAGGATGCGGGTTACCCTTAGTGTAGAGAGGGATTTTCCGTTGGAGGGGATGAGGCGGAGGTCAGTGAGCCTCTTGGTTGCCACATCGAGCGACGCCGGAGAGTGTAAACCATTGGGTCCGTCACTGGGTAGCTCAGTTGCAGGGGGAATATCTTTGTTTGAGAGGTCATTGGGAATGGGCGTGCTATCATGCTGACTGACAGGGTGCTGCTCATGCGCTACTGCTTCGACCTCCCCTTCGACCTCGGCTGGCTCTTTCTCCTGGACCTCAGCAACGGCAGGCTTATCTGCCGTGAACTGTGCAAATAGAGGATCGTCCCGCAGACACTGGATTGTGCTCTCCTGCTCCGTCACCATGAACTCGCAACTCCCATCCGGTACCCGGGGCAGTACGATGACAGCGCCTGCCTGAGTGCCCCTCGCCGGGAGGCGCAGCGCCTTGATATGGCCGTCATCAAAGACCGGTCCAAAGTTCATGGCGTGCAGGTCCATCTTGAACAAACTGGTCAGAATAATCCCCGATGTCGCCATGGACTCGAGAATGTTAAGCCGCGTATGGGCTTCGAGCGCCGTCCGCTCCGCGTACCCGACCAGATCCCGGAACTTGTCGCCTGTCAGGCCCCTGAGCTCGGTGCGCAAGGCCCGAGCCGCTGCGCCAAGTCCGGTCTCTGGATCTGCGAGCACAGACAGCGCAACTGATGACTTGGTCATGTAGATGACATTGCCAAAGTAGGGTTCGGTGATGTTGAGGTGCCGGCGGCAATCCACAGGCTGCGCGACGTAGGTGGTTGCATCCGCATCGAGGATGCCAGCGCGATGCCGAGCGACCATGATACTGCGCCAGATGAAGGCGGATATGGCGTCGTTGGTGGAAAACCAGTCTTCCGGGCCCTGGGAGGTGGCGGAGAGCACGTTTTTGAGCTGGGACAGGGCCATGGCGCTGATACGGAAGGTGTGGCAGGAATTTTCCACATTGTGAATCTGTGCATGGGCGTTGGACGGCGAAGATGTCCACGCGGCGTGGCGCTCGATGGCGCCGGGAATCCCCTGGCCCGACACGAAGGTGGTTCGGTCAGAGCGGTACACCTCAGTTCTCTGCTGAAGAGGGTGACCGGTCTCGCCGGACTGAGCCTTGCGGAGCTCTTCGGCGAAGATCTTGATGATCTCGGTCACCCCACGGCCGTCGGCTGCATTGTGGATGATGGAAACGACGAGGAGCAGGCCCCCCCGGATAAAATTTGCCTGGAAGCGGCAGACATCAACCCGTTCCGCCTTGAAGTATCCGACCTCCGGGAGGGGACAGAGCTGCTCGGTGTTTAGGAGATGTTGCGAGAAGTTGGCCTCGGCTAGGTCTGCAAAGCTGAGCTCATCCGACAGGTCCTTGACGATGAGGCGGGCGGCGCCTTCGGGGACGATGTTGCGAAGCCATGGCCGTCCTCCTTGGTCCGCCGAGAATGGAACAACAGAACCTGCGAGCAGTGGGAAGCGCTGGACGGTGTGGTGGAAGGCGATGTGGAGGTAATCGGTCAACTGCTCTCTGTCGGTGTTGACGGGGAGGGAAAAGCACAGGATGCGCTTCGAGTGCGTCGGTGGCAGTATCCTGTCCCAGTGAGAGATCTTAACCTCAAAGGGGGGACACTCCACAGTAAAGGTTTGTTCCATTTCAACAAGATTGTAGACTGGGCAAGATGTGAATGTATATTACAGTTGGAGTCGCGCACTCAAGGCGTGTCCCGGCTGAGCTGAGGTGTCTGCTCATTTATTGCCTCTCGTGTCCAGCATTCGATCACTGAGATGTCTTCGGCTGTATCTCCCAGCCTGTCCTCGACTGGCACTCTCATGCATGCATCTCGATCCTTGGTACCAAAGTTAATCCATCCACGTGTCGAGCAGGTACGGAATCAAGAGCTGCCGAAGTCCACGCGACGACGAGCTTGAAAAGTTGCTGACCCTTGTCGGGCACTTCATCGGCACTTGATTCGCCGTCGGCTCCTTGTTATCTTCCATTCTCATCTTCCTTTGCTGGATTCAACGGTTTGTCCGGGACACACTGCAGCCACTCGGGTCCTATCGATTCCCTGCACCTCATGCAGGCACCTGGTCCTATTGAGCAACAAAAACGTGGAAAGGATTCATCTGCCCTGCCAAAACGCAAAGTTGTTATCAGTCTTGATGTGTGAAACACAAGCTTGTTGTGATATATTACAAGAACGAGCCCGATCTTTGAGGCAGGCTGCCATTACAGGGCTCAGTCTTAGACTACCCAAAATGGAACAATATGGATCCCTAACTGGACCAGATGAGACCGGATACGGGTGGAAGAATACCCAGGTTACAGTGAAGATGAGCACCGCACCAGGCCTGGTCTTGAGTCAAAAACCTTAGCAGGTGGCAGGTTACGAGTTCAGTTGGCTGCGCCGCAGCAATACTACGGCCATACAGCTGGCTTTACAATTAATTGTACGGGCATGGTTGGTTAAGCAAGACGAGATTGCCCTGATAAGCCAAGTCCGCGTAATCCAACTAGTAAGCCACTATCAATATCCAATACCACTACACTAAAAAGGCGCTGGATGGTGTACTTCCTAGTCTATGGTATAAGACAATAAGCCACTGATATAAGCGTCTATTAGGGACGCCCCTTTTGCTTCCTTGAATTGAAATATCCTGATGCTGGATTCTTTAGCAACCAACACTAGAAAAATATATTTCTCTACCTAAACATTCCTAGGTATTACTCAAATCCTAGTTCTTGAGTTTCCTCCCAAAAATCACCTTTTTGTATTATTTCAGATACTATACAAATGCCTTCGAGAGGTACTCTGTAGTGTGGGATATAATTTACCACTCATGTAACCCCGTATTAGCCTGCAAAAGTACTCTTAAAAGTGGTCTACGGTGGGCAGGCAGTGGTGTGCACGGATCGTAGTGATCAGCATCGGATCCGCTTCCCCAAACTATAATAAAATACCCTAATATAAGGAACTACGTATGGGAGAAAGAATCTTTACATGCAATATCTGTGTATTGGAGTGTTAAGCATTTTTGGAGGGAAATTTAATTCTAACACTAAAAGTAGATGCTATCTCCGAGGTTATTCTTATATCAGCGATGCTTATAGAGGGGGTTTACTGTGTTTTCCACTATCCCACAGCGGCCTCCTCTGCCCCCACGGTGGCTGGCGTGGCTGACACAGGTAGGGATCACTAGTTGGTGGCATGCATGGCCTCTTCCGTCTGTAGCGACGAGAGGAATGTCCGAGGCCCCGGACTATTGCATCCTTCGTCCTCCCCAGCACTCTGTCTCCGAGAAACTCCAGGGGTGGTTGATAAGGACGCGCAAAAGCAACTGAATAAATCCGTATATTTATCCGGAGAGAGACGGAAATTGCTGCAAGGACGGCACGGCCAGCGCTTAGCAATTGCTAAGGTGATATAGAACACGAGGTTTGTACAAGGGTGTAGATTAAATCCCCCCTCTCCGCGTGCTCTAGCGCTGCCTGCATGAAGAAGCGCCATGTGCGACCCCATGTACCTTGCTGTCCTCATGGAAAAAAAGGGAATCCTTGAACAGTGGGGCAAAACAATGCCGTCATCATAGACTGCAGTTGCGCAATGGTGATAAAAGATCGAAAGAGCCATGCTTTTCCCAGTCCTGCGAAAAAAGACGCATTGCCATGAACTACGCCATGGAAAAAGCACAATGTTCATGCCTCAAGTATGCAACAAGGGCCTGGCAGCGCATCGACCACATGGTTGAAGTCACCCTCGAGATAATCGTCATCGCTACCACGCAGACAATCGACTTTGGTCTGCAGTCGCAGAGATGTCCGTTACACAATCTCTCGCTCGTGTCCTCCGCGACGGAGATTAGGGACCTCCTTCTGCGGATCTACGAGAAGCTGGTCTCCTTCCTCCACATCGCCGTGACAACGTATACGTGTTCTGACACGGCCCCCTTTGAACAAACCTCCTTTGCCACCTCCGGACAGCCGAAGCCGTGGTCTACGGATTGCCTTCAGTATGGATCGATGCAGGATAAACGGGCCGCGAACGCAGTGGTGTGCAGGCCTTCCAGGATGGCATTGGGGGATCATGAGTTGAGCGACGAGGAAAGCAGATACTTGGCGCTGGATATGATCTGTCGCTCCCTACGGAATGTGACCAAGGCCTTGCAACAGATGGATAGGAGCGATAAGGCAAATCTGAGGAAGGCTGATTCGAGGGTCGTCACACTTTTATTCGAAGTGACGCGGTTACTGGATAGTGTCACGGCCAATTTGCATGCGTGGAAGGCTTCATGATAGATACATGATGGATACAAGATAAATACATGATAGACGAGTAGAATGATTCAACGAAAACGGTTTCCTCTATTCTTCTATTTCTATACCTGCTGCCCACCATCATCAATCCCATCCTTGTCGCTCCAAGCTCGCGGTGAGAGTCATAAACCCAATGAACCGCTCCACGCGACCCAACACATCCTGAAGTAGGTCCTCCGTCACCTTAAAGCTGGTATTCGTCGCTTCCGTCTGCCTCAGCAGTTGTTCCAGCTGTCTCACCACGCCTCGCTGCCGGTCCAGATACATCCGCACCAGATGTCGCGAGAAGGCCCGCTTAACAGATTCATTGAGTTGAACGTTCCCAAGCACCAGCGGACGCGTCGTGTACGGGAGCACACCGCGCGAGTCACTGGCATCCGACAACGAGCCCCGGCTCATGGGTGAATCAGCACTCGGTATACAGCCTCTGTCGACCTCGCTCTGGCCCTCCTCCAGAGACCCGCTGCAGCTATTTTCGAACAGGCTGAGGACATTAGCCACCACGAGCGTCAGAAGTATCAGCGTCTGTGCGCATCCCGTAGCCGCGAGACAGGACTGGCAGCGGAGGATCTTGTCCCGAGCGCGGCTGACTTGGTTGTCAAGATTGAGGAGGACATCTAGGGCCACGCTGGTTCCCAGGGCCTGAACCTCGGAGATCTTGGTCAGCTGGCTGGTGAGGCCGCCGTAGCAGTGCGATGTGCAGCGGGCACCGAGGGGGAACGTATTCGACTCGCCGAAGAGGGGGCCCGAGGGACGAGAGGCCGAGGTCGGTCGACGAGGAGAATCTACGTTAGGATCCCCCGCAAATAGAGAATAGCTGCTGGGGAGGGGGGAGAAAAGACGTTCCATCTGCGCGGTGGGCCCAGGGTCTAGGCATACTGGGGACAGCTGGCTTCCCCAGAAACGGGGCTCTGTGGGGCCGTAATACTGCCCTTGCGGCGCAAGGTTTAGCTCTTGGGACGCTGATCCATCAATTAAACCCTGTAGCGTAGCCCAGTCAACGTCCCCTATCCCGTACTCAAGGCTGCTGGCCAGACTCGCCCCAATTCCGGAGTCAGACATATTCTGGTCGAGGGATAAAGCAGAATCCCCCGCAGATGATGCTGGATTGTCGCCAGGATGAAATTCCTCCAGAACGGAGCTGGTCCCGGTACCCGCCGGAGTTCCAAAGTTATTCAAGAGATGTCTCGGGTTGACACTGCTCCCCAGCGGTTCACTCAAAACATGCGGGGGCAGAAGTGGTTCCGTGCCTCTTGGCGAGTGTTCCACAGGAAGCTGTGGACTGTGCTGTTGTTGACTCTTCTTCAGTCTTCGGCCGGGCTTTTCAGCGCGGTCTTGCAGCTGGCCCCTGGGCACGGTCAACGCGCCTAGCGCTTTCGCAGAGGGACGACCGATCTTGCGATATTGGCTGTATACACACTGGCGACCGTGTTGAGTGCACCTGGCACATGCTGGTCTCGTCTGGCTACACTTGACCTTGGTGCTGAGACACGAGTCGCATGAGGACCGAAACTTCACCTCGGACATGGCAGGCGGGTGATCAATTGTGATCATTTACAGCTATCTTGTATTATCAGCAGCGGTGCTGACCTCGCATATTTATTATTGGTAGTAAGTATATTGCAGGATGCACTGGTGACCGAAACGTATTCTGCCATTGTGGCTCGGATGCAGGGTTGTCTTCGTATAGCTCTGTAGGCGTATCTTCTCTCTGCGATGATTGGAAGTGTTCTTTGGTGTTGCGATATCGTATTCGGCGCTGGGGGGATTGACCCCTCTTCTCCGTTGGTTAGCTAGCTGTTCTAGAATGGGGGCGGCCTCGGCCTAATAAAGTTTCAGTGCCAATTATCTTACCACAGACCCTTTGTGCTTAGCTGGACCGTCATTCCCTCGAGATTTGTCTGTTTCTGGGAGTGTGTATATACTTATCAGGGCATGTATATGAATATTTCTGGCAAAGGAGGGTGCGAAGAGACCATCCGTCAACTTAAGAGGAGATGCAGCACATGGCACACATAGACGTCGCCAAGCGATTTTCCTCTTCAGATACACGAATAGTCCTCGATTACGTCGTTTCTGACAGATTATTGCGTTCTCATTCAAAATGACAAGGGGCTGGATAGCCTAGCTGCGGGTCAGATTGAAGAGCCAAGAGACTCAAGACAGCTAAGACTTCTTAGACTCAAGACCAAGAAAGTGCCAGAAATACGAATACCACCAGATCGAAAGAGTGTCCGGACGAGGTACTCCTTAGTCTAGCGATAGTGTCCGGACCGAGACTCCATGCCCCATAGTATCTCGATATAGAAACGGAAGCAAGATCTGCAATGCGGACTCATGAAACAAATCAATCAAACCGGACAAACTCGTGAAATGCCTCGCGCGCCGACAGCCCCACGAATGGCAGTTCGAGAAAGGAGCCGAGCCTGCAGGGTCGGCTCCTTTCTTCCATCTGACCCCTGCCAGAATGTCGAATCATAACCCGCCAACAGAGGCGTGGCTGCAGATGCAAACACTGGCTTTTGGAGAGGAGGCCCAAGCTGTCGCCCGGATTAATCGGCCCCCCTAGACCCTGACGAATCAAGTGGAAGTGAGTATTCCGCAACTGTTTGTTTTGCTTGGGGTAAATCACCACATGTCGCAAGAGGTAGGGGTTTTCTTCCATCCCCACGGGAGACTGCAAACATGCCCGAAGAGGTAACTGGAGCAGCTTGCCATGATGAGAGGAAAGATTAGAAAGGGCAGTTCCCGGTATCTAAGGGCAGAGTCGTAGATAGAGAAATCCTCTCCTCCGCCTGCAGTCAAGAATACGTATACAGTCAACTCAAAACCGTATTGACTGCAGCAGACACGATCCAACCATGTCTGAACTAAAGGATGCAGTCCCAGCAGCTAACGCCCCTTCCAGTCAAGAAACAGAGGCTACCATTCCTCCATCCGATGATGACACGATCGATGCGGCGGGAAAGAAAGAGCCAGAAGCAACGGCAGCACCGCCTGCTGGTCCTCCTACGGTCAAGTACCCGGACCCTCTACGAGGGGCAGTGCTCACGGTTGCATTGCTCCTGGCAATGTTTCTTGTCGCCCTGGACATGGTGAGAGTGTCTTGGTGTTCAATGGCTTTACGGCAACTAACCAACGTTCCAACTTCCAGAGCATTATCACCACTGCGATCCCTACAATCACCAAAAGGTTCCACAGTCTCGACCAGGAAGGCTGGTACGGCTCTGCGTTCTTCTTGTGTCTGGCCACCTTTCAGGCATTCTGGGGGAAAGCGTACAAGTTCTTCCCCCTGAAAACCGCCTTTCTCACGGCCGTGGGTGTCTTCGAGCTCGGGAGTCTGATTGCCGCCCTCGCGCCCAACAGCCCAGCCCTCATCGTGGGTCGAGCCATCCAGGGTGTCGGTGGTGCCGGTGTGACCGGCGGTGTTTATACCATCCTTGCCTTTATCACAAGGCCTAAGTACCTACACGCCGTCTTTGGCGTCACCAGCGCGGTCTGGAGTGTGTCTTCCGTACTTGGTCCGATCCTGAGTGGGGTCTTCACGCAGTATGTGACTTGGAGATGGTGTTTCTGGGTCAACCTGCCCATCGGGGGTGCCGCGTCGATTATTCTCCTGCTTCTGTTGAAGACTCCCCCTCACTCACGCGTGGCACACACCACATTCGATAAGATCCCCACTCTGTTCGACTTTCCAGGGATGGTGGTCCTTGTGGGTGGCATGGTGTGTCTTCTTCTGGCCCTCGAGGATGGTGGTGTCAAACATCCCTGGCACAGCAGTGTCCCAATCGGATTGCTCGTCGGGTTCGGACTCCTCATGATCTTGTTTGCCCTGATGGAATGGAAGCAGGGCGAAGGGGCCATGGTCGTCCCCCGCATCATCAAACGCCGAAGCATTCTCGTCCTCGCTCTATTCAACCTGACCGCACAGGGGTCCGGATTCGCGCGGATCTACAATCTGCCCATCTTTTTCCAGGCCGGTCAAGGCCAGTCCCCGTCCGAGTCGGGTATTCGCACGCTGCCCACCGTGCTGACCACTTGTAAGTGCGCCTTGCCTTGTTTCACGCCTGCCGTCTAACATACCCTCACCCCTCCAATCCAGCCATCTTTAGTTTCGTCGGATCCATCCTCCTTGGGAAGGTCGGTTTCTATCAGCCCTTCCTCATGCTAGGGGCCATGTTCGTCACGGTCGGGACCGGACTGATCTACACCATGGGCCCGGCTGCCACAGCAGGCCAATACATCGGCTACCAGGTCCTGGCCGCTATCGGCTCCGGACTCATTATCCAGCTCAATGTCATCGTGGCCCAGGCAATCACTCCGCGCGTGGACATGTCCATGACGCTGGCGACTGTTCTTTGTGAGTCAACTCTGTTCCGCATCCACCACTACGGAGTAGTACTCTAATAGTCGCAGTCTTCCAATTCATCGGCGGCACTGTCGGGGTCTCAGCCGCCACTAACATCATGAACAACGTCATCATCAACACGCTGAGAAAGGAAAGCCCCAACATCCCTGTCGCGGACGTCCTTGCCGCTGGTTCCACGGGACTATCGCGTGCGTTCCCTCGCAAGGAGGATCTCGCTGCGGTGGTGCATGCGTATATGAACGGCATCAAGGCCGGATGGATCTGGTGTATTGCGCTGGCTGGGTTGGCATTCTTGGTCTCCTTTGGCGCCGAGTGGAAGAGCGTGCGGCCCGAAGATGTGAAGAAGAGACGCGAGCAGAAAGAGGCGGCTGCGTCCGCAAGTCCTTGAGTGTGCGTATAGTCATATTGTGGACGAGCTCTTGCAATAGTGTCTGTTTATATAACGAAACTGTCAGTAGCTAAGATAGACCATTAACTATAAGCTCCTTGCTTTAATATTCCGACTCGAACATTTGCATGAGCAATCTTTCTAGTCAGCAAGTAAAGCATGAAGTATCATTTGCACCAGTGGCCATACAGTTGGCTGGGACGGACTAAAGAAGCACAGTATTCGGGATATTTTGAGGTCTGGGAAGAATGTATACAGTCTGGGCGAGGATGTGAGACAATCACACAATATTTCAGGCTGCTAGTTTGCTGATTTGTAGGACCTTGCCACTATAGATAAAACCATGACGGTTCTTGCATCACTGCAGGATATGCCGGGCACTATGGGCTGTAGATCCTCCACGAATCCTGATATTACGAACGCCTTCAGCAATAGTCTGATGGGCCGGACATGAAGTTCAATTTAGCCATCTGAATACTTATTGGCTCAGTCATGAATATACAGTGGGAAACAAGTTGCGTTCGACGAAATGCACAAAATATCTCAAATCTAATTAGACGCCGTTGGTAAACCCATCTCCTCCCGCTTCTGTGTCGATTCTCATCGAATCCATCAACCCACAAACCTCAAACAGCTTCTTGGGCCCCAGCCCCTCAGGGATGCCCGTGATTCCCTCGTTCTTCAGCCGCTCCAAGGCAGACTTGATGCCCAGATACGCAGGAGCCAGTGAGGCAAATGAGAAGATCATAATCCGGAACCCCATCTCCTTAGCCTCCTTTGTTGTAATCACTGGACCGGCCCCATTCTCAACCATGTTGAGCAGCAATGGCCACGGGGCCAAATCCTGGACAGCCTGGCGCGCCATCTCCTTGGAGGTGAATCCCTCCAGCAATCCTACATCCGCACCAATGTCCCGTGCCGCCTTGAGACGGCGAATGCACTCGTCGTAGCCGTGCTGCTGCAGCGCGTCGGTGCGGGCAATCAGCACAATATCTGAGCGGAGGCGGTCCTTGGTCTGCTTTGCGGCGCGGATGCGCGTGAGGTACTCATCCAAGGAGACGACTTTCTTGCCTGCAAGATGGCCGCAGCGCTTGTTCTGGATTTGGTCTTCGATGTGGAAACCGGCCACGCCGGCTTGGATATATTGCTGGACGGATTTTGCGACCATGAGGGGGCCTGAAGAGGTTAGCCAAGGAATGTTGAGTTGAGGAGATCCGGAAGGCTACATACCTCCGTATCCAGTGTCCATATCAGCAATCAGAGGAGGGCCAAAGGGATCCAGGTTAGCGATCATCTCCGCATTGGTCCTCATGTCGTACAGCTGGGCCAGCCCGAGGTCTGCCATGCCGAGTCTAGAGGCGGTTGTTCCCGCACCGGTCTACGAGATCAGCGTGGGCACTGAAGGCGATTGGGGGAGGTAGGGAGAGTATGCATACCATGTAGAGGGCCTTGAAGCCAAGTTGCATGGCAATCCGTGCGGACAGGCCATCGTAGACTCCCGGGCAGACGATCAACTCGTCAGTTTCACGGAGCTGTCTGCGGAGCTTGGTAGCCCCGGCAATCATGTACAGATTGATTGTGGGCTCACGGCTTTCTCCGTTAATCTCGTAGAAGCCGTCCTTCTCCACAGTGATGGTGATGCTCATTTTGGCAAAGTACCGAGAAAGTACCGAGAAGATAGTGGTATTGAGAGGTTGGAGAGGATAGTTGGTGAAGACCGTGATCTGGCCTGACTAGATCCACCCTTTTATAACTTCATTTCCGTTGCAATCCCCTGTTCTCGGTGCAATCTCTCTCCGTCGGACGAGTAGCCCTGGTCGAGAAGGTCTCGTTATCGCAGCTCAGACCCGCGGATAATACCCTCCATGTCGACTCGTAGCAACCAACTCGGCCATATCATACCATATCCTCGTGCTTATCATCCATATTAACCTCGCTTGGCTGCTGACGACACAGGCGCGCCCAGAATGCAGGCATTATTGTGGATGCTTCATGCGACGCCCTTATCCATCCAGTGGCAAGCACAACCCGTCTGGCGAGGATGATTCACAACAAAATCCGGACTCCGGACCGAACGATATCCAGCCAACGAGGATTCCTCTGTAGAGGACCCCGGCTCACGATGTCCTTGGTGTAGCTAGCGTGATACAACATAGCCACAAAGTTCGCAGGCCAAGTGGAATGGTGTGCGTCTGCATTCGACGTGCTGATAGGCGGAAAAAGCCCGTGAAGAAGTTGATCTGCAACCTGTACGTGCCATTGACCAGCGACGATCGCGTTTTACAATCTTGCTTTCGTCAAAACGTGGCGGTCATTTTTGGATTTCGGACCGTGTAGATCATCTACGATTGAGTCCATGGTCTACAGATTCCTGCTGGGATACCCCGAGAAAATGCGCAGTCCCCCAAATAGGGTAATCACAGTATCGCACTGCTAGCCAAGCGTCTTGGAGATTTTAGAAGTGTGGTCGGGGAGGAACCGAGGTCGAACGTGCTGGATCTTGTGGAGCGCAATGCCTGGCTCATTGTTGACGGAGACATGAGTCGTTGGAATGGAGGCCGTGTCTTTTCAGCCATTCAATGTTTCTGACCTCTCCAGTCACCGAATCACCCCGAGCTCGACTCAGCCCTGATGCACAATTTCCTCCGGCGTGAACTGGCCAAGACGCTAGGCGCCAGGGATGTAGTCTCGGCGCCATCGTCACCCCTCATTGAGCAGCCCGAATGGCGCGAAGAAGGGTTATTATGTGAGAATCATGCCGGAATCCGAAATAAATGAACTGATTAGACGGGACCGACTGCTCCGGGTTGCTATGGGGTAAATCCGTGCTAATCTCGCTGCACAATGCTACGGAAAGTGAGGGTCTTAATCAAGCTAGTGGTGAAAATCTAACGTCGATACGAGGGGGATTGGAATCGTCTCTTTTGAGAATATCCCACGGTCTCCCAGTATCTCGCGGCGCTGTAATTTCGTTCCTCTTTACTCTTTGATCAAGGATCACCACAATGTCCACCTCGTCGGACCCCAAGAAGAACATTTCTGGTTTCTTCCAAACAGACATCAATGCCAAAAACGCAGAGGTGCTCCTATATGCTTGCTGCCTGAGCTCTGGTCTTGTAGATAGCACCCTCTACAATGGTAAGCAGTCCCGTTATCCATCTTATCCTGCAGCCACTGATTGCGCAGCCTACAACACCTTCGTCTCGATGCAAACGGGTAAGTCAACCAGAACGACATCATGAACGCGGCTCATCTTTAAGGAAACACCATTTTCGTCGGCCTGGGCGCTTCAAACCAGAACCTTAAGCCATACGGCTGGGCCCGCTCCCTCACCTCGATCGGATGCTTCGTCATCGGCTGTTTTCTCTTCGCTCGGCTGAACCGTCTTCTCGGACCCAAGCGCCGAGGCACCTTGGTCCTCTCTTTCCTTCTACAAGTTGCTATGCTGGTAATCACTGCTTCGCTGGTACAGAGCGGCGTAATACCTGGCATCCCCTCGAACCCTGCTTCGAGCGAGATGCATTGGAGCCAGGAAGCCCCCATTGTGCTCTTGAGTATCCAGTCTGCAGGTCAGATCGTCGCTAGTCGGGCATTGGGGTTCAACGAGATTCCAACCGTGGTCATCACCAGTCTTCTCTGTGATCTTGTCTCAGACCCGAAGCTGTTTCTCCTTCGCAACGAGAAGCGGGATCGCCGAGTGGTGGCGTTTGTCCTGACGCTGATCGGTGCAATTGCTGGAGGATGGATCACCAAAGCGACGCACGATATCTCGCCTGCGCTGTGGCTGGCTGCTGGATTGAAGCTGATTATTTCTGTTTCTTGGATGTTCTGGAGAGAGAAGGAGGGGGAAATTGCAGTATAACTCTCCTATTAACTAGAACGATGACAACTTGACAGCATGAGCCTTACATCTACGCAACCCAGATATTCTGCTCCTCCCCATACCCATACGCAATAAACGAGTCCCGGAAATACCTCTCCAGCACCACCTGCTCATACGATTTGTCGTCCACGCAGTAGTCACCCCCCGTAGGCCCGATATGCGCACAGTGTATATCCGGCCGGTACTTGACCATATGCTCATGTACCTCGCGACAGAGCAAGGTATCCCGGCCCAGCTCAAACGCCTGTCCGAACCGCGTCTTGGTGGTCAGGTAATCCATGCAGGCGTCCTTGCTCTCGTATTGCTGGTCCGCCCCCTTGCAGTAGTCCTCGTGTGTCTGGCAGATTGTGCTTGCTAGTTGCTGCGTAAGCGCTGCTTGCACTACGGCCGGGTCGGTGGTATTCATCCTCGCGGCTTGCGCTTTGAGAAGCGCGTCGAGGAGGAACCCGAACCACCGGAATGTGGCGTCGTACTGCACGATCTTCTTCTGCGCGTCCCATTCGATCCAGGTGTCGATGGTTACGGGGATGATGATTCCAAAGGAGGTCGCGTTGAAGGTGACAACTGTCGTGGCCGAGGCGATGTTGCTGTTGGCTGTGAACTGGGTGATGTTGTATGCGATGGGGACGCCCACGAGACTAAGATGTTCTGGCTCGGAGAACAGTCCAAAGATATATTCATTGTTGAGCTCGCGGCCGTCAAAGGTGCGTGTGATGTCCACTCGACCTTGGACCTAAACCAGTATGTCAGTGTGATCCTGATTTCATCGGCGATCAGCAAGAAATACATTTTCGGCAAAAACAGAGTCATCCGTGGCGTTGATCTGTGCTAGGTTCGCCGGGTAGAGAAAGTTATCCCAGAAACTTTTCTCCATAGACCAAAGATCGTTAAAGGAGTACCTGGGATTGTCGTCGGCATGATGATCAGAACTCGACGCCGTCGCCAGGGCCGACAGGCAGCAAGCGGTCAAAAGAGCACCCCCAATCGTGTATGAATACATCGTTTGATACTACTCTCTGGTTTGGTTGAGGACATCTTCCAGGCCGCAATTTATACATTTCCTTCTGGTTTATGCTGACGGGTGACGGAAATATCCCTGGAATGCAGGCTTCAGACCAAGAATGTTTACGAAATAACCTATTATTGGAGTCAGCTGAATCACATCTCAAACCAGGTGATATCAGCAACCCAACCAATCACCGCGAGAAAAAGCAAAGGAAATGGTTCCTGGCTCCAATTAACAATGTGAGACATCCCTTATGATCGACGTCCATGGCTGGCCCTACGGCCGGACCATTCCTTCTAACCCAAAGAGGAGCTTGTGTATCCCTTGCAGGAATCACATCCTGATTCCTGTTGGTGTCAAGGCCCACTCGCGATCGGATTCAGCTTCTCCGATCTGCACTCTCATGTCTACCATATGCAGCCAGGAGCATGGCTTGGGTCATTTGCAGGTGATGCTGATGCAGGTGGTACGCCACCGCACATGATGATTGAACTGAGATGAGTCCTCCCAAAGGCTGCATCACTAGCTTGTATTGCTTTTGCCGCTGCAGATCATTGAGTGTGATGATGTGATCCCCTGTGAACTCGTTGAAAAGCGGCCTGATCCGGCGGGACTTCGGCGACTCAAGTCTGGAACAGTGTGATGTGTCTTACGATTTTACCCATGAAGGACATACCAGCTGTTTCCTGGCGTATTTATTGTACGAAATGGATGAGTCAATGACCCTCGAAAGTACAGAGATCAAATGGATGACACACCAAATTCCTGGTGATTGGAGAGGTGATGTATCATTTGCCAGTCCATACTACAGGACAGTATGCGTAAACATTATGGATATTGTCTACTCAATAAAACCGGCAGGCCAAGAAGGAATCGGGAAAACTCTTTGTTGATGACTGTGAAAGATCTAAGTGGGAATCAATTCATGGCCATGGAGGTATTGAGAGAATTGAATACTCCTTGTAAGGATGCTGCTGGGTTCAGAATTGATCACTAATGACTATGTACAGTGGTATAAGGAGAGTAGCCTAGAAGAAAGACCCCTTCAAAGCAGAAGCAACAGCCTGTGCCGTGAGATTGTGGATTGCAATGCCCGGATGGTAGTCGTTAAACCACAAACAGGCGGTGCCATCGCTGTTATAGCAGGTGGCATTGGCCGCACCATATGCCGCGGGATTATCCAATGCCTTATTGAACGGCGCCTGCGTATCCACGACTGTCGCTGTGACACCGCTATTCTTGGACTTGAAGTTAGCGAGATATGTCGCGATCAGGTTGTTGTACTTTGCAATCACTGCTGCTTCCGCGGTAGTGGCACTGGTGCCTTGGGAAAGCATGAGTGGGGAGCGTTGGATTGCTGTAAACTATTAGAATCCACACGTGAAATCAAAGAGAACCAAGGCTTACGAGGAACGTCGAGGAGCACGTAGTTGCGCACTCCAGCGTTGTACAGAATTTGCAACTGCCCAAAGTAGCTATCCATGATCTTGGTGAGAAGGTCGTCAATATTGGACTGCCAGTACGAGTTGCCGACGTCGTTTACGCCCATCCAGACCCCAACGAGGGTGTTTTTGCTGGTCCACGGTGCGTAAGATGGCTTCGAGGCGATGCTGTTGGTGAACTCGGTGACCTGGTCGATGAAGCTAAGGACGGTAGAGGTATATGGAGCGACAAGGCTGGCGTTGGTCGTCGCTCCACCGTAGGCAAAGTTGTATGAGAGGGTCAGGGACGTGTTGTATTTTGAGATGAGGAAGCCGATCCAATTCAAGCCTCCGCTCGTCGTCCATCCTGGCATACTGGGGTTCCCGAGCGGATTCAAGGCGGAGGGCTTGGTGCTGCCGATGTCGAATCCGGTCTGCGAGTAGGAGTCGCCACTAGCTTGATGAGTTCAAGAACGTCCGGCGTGAAGCTGAGGGAAACTCACAAAGTGATGAAGTACTTTAACCCAGTGGGTGTGGCGGTGGTAGTTGTGGTAATTGTGGTCGTTGTGGTCGCTGTGGTCGCTGTGGTTGTTGTGGTACTCGGTGGAGTGCTTGTTCCAGGGACGCATTGATCTAAGTGTTGACGATGAGAAATTATCTGGCTTCAATAGTATGAATTGCAACAGACGTACAGTACCAAGAGTTCCAAGCTGTACAGACAGCTCCAGAGACGCACGAGGTGGGGCCCGAGTAGCCCTGGCCACCACACTGAGCATATAATGATGCTTGTGCATTGGCACCAAGTACCAGAGCCAAGGAGGCAGTCACGGATACCATTGATGTAACCAGCATTATGGAAGGCCAAGTAATGAGCACAAGACCGGAAGATGATTGGAAATTTGTACGGTGGTCGTTACCTCAGACAATGCATTCTAACGAGACGATCCTCAAAATATATAGAGCTGGACGTCTCTGCATTAAAGCCCATTGAAGGAGACTCATTGGTGGAAAGACGCTTGGTGTCCAATATATGAGCCTTCAGAATTGCGGTCTCTATCGACGTCCGTGATCAAAAGGGTAAGGGGCAATCAAATCTCGGCCAGTTCCCCCGGCAAGCCGGAACGAGTGCGTTATTTCTCCTTGTTTTAGCCGTCCAACTGGCCAAATTATTGGCTGAATGTTTCCATCTGGGGACGAGCTTAACTTTATTGATTTCTTCAGCCATCTCCCCGCAATTTAGTGTTGCTCCCCGTGACGAATGCGGGGGGTTGAAGCGGAGACATGGATTTCTCATGTCATGGCGTAAGACCGTGATAATATGAATCATTTGTGTGAACCGTTTCTGTGTGATATTATTCAACAGAAATAACAGGACCTAAACCATTAAAAGGGAATTCTATTTATACAACACTCTCATGTCTATAGTGGCTGTCTTCGTGTTGGAAGGTCCGCGGATGGAAGTTGTTAATTTATATATCTAGCTCTAAGGTACTTCTTATAACGGAAGCTAGGGAACGCAGTCCAGCAGATGTTGGTAAAAGCTCATCGCAACTGTAGCATCTGCTCAACATCGATGGGTCTAGGTTGTGTTTCGTCATTGATGATTTCAATAGTAGGATGTTGCAGCGTCAAGGTTCATCTTTTATTTCAGCTCTATTTGTAGATCTTGCTGTAGACCAAGTTGGGCGAATGATGTTTTTAAGAGCTGACCTGTTTAATGCAAGAAGGACAGGCTTTTCGGAGATATCCTTGGATTCTACACCCCCCTTGCGTCCTCAGTGGCTCCGGAGAATTATCTACAGAGGGACCTTGTAGCTATAAAGTAGCCTTCCTGTTGATTGATGAACTCTTTACTCGCATCGCCTGAAGCACCATCTCTACCTTTTCAAAGCTCATCTTAAACTGTCTCCATTTTTAGCGTTGCCTGGCGAATACTCTTTGCTGCTTTTACTGATCGTATGCAGATTAACCTATATCTTATCGGCTCTCTTTTGCCTATACCCGCTGTCCTTACGATGACGCCCCGGCATATGCTCACCAAGTCTTTCTTCTGACCAATGTCTGTGCGGGGACAGGTCTTACTGGTTATGGGGAATGGTAGCCTTCAGTTGTTTGCTCCATTCGCATTCCGTGGTGTCGGAGATTAATACCAAACGTATTAACATGTTTCGAACTTCTGCATGCGCCTGTTATATGGAGGTCTGATTCCGTACTGTACGCAACTACAGAGTCCTCGTTCCGGCCCCTGGAAAATGCCATTTTAGGCTGTCCCCAGAATCAAGTAAACACTGTCATTCATACATAATATGTACTTCCTCTTCAACCACACTGAGATTGATCAGAAAAGGCACAAAAATGAGATGGATCTTGTCAACGACCCGCACAATCTTGAACTATGGTTGATTAGTTGCTTCTCCTCCGCGGTCAACAGCGTTATTCGCCTATTTTTGTGAGCGGTCCTAATGTAGCCCCAGCACTCCGATTTTCAGCCCCTACGAGTCTACATCACCAAGGACACTGATGGGAGCCGAGGGAACGACTGGTTTATATTGTGGAGGAGGGTAATGTGTTCCATGGAAACCGAAGCCCACCGCTGCAGCACAATCAGCGCGCCTTACTTCCCTCATGTCACGCGCATTGAGACAGAGAAGGTAGCTTGTGCCTGCGTCACCATTAAGAACGATGCTGAGGAGGTACGCAGCATCTTCAGTATCATTTTGTCCATCAGGAACAAAGACAGCTTCTCCAGGAGTATGATGTTCATGGCTCCAGATCAGGACCTTTTGCGTGTCCAGATCAATCTTTGCGATGGCATCAAAAAAGGAAGACTAACAAGATGGAATGCTTAGCTCTGAATGATATCTCATCATGGTTCATCAAGCAATGTAGTAGCTTGAGCCGTCGCTCACCGGATCTGGGAGCAGTTGCGAGGCATGCCGGCTCAATCAGCGGCGCTGCCTCTTTTCCCTCCGGAGTAAGATTGGACGACCCCGAAAACAGACGTCATCCATCAATACCAAGGCCGCGCCGCACAGTCACACTGCTATGCCAATTTCTGCTGGGTTACCACAGACTATCACTGTCCTGCAGATGCTGGCGCAATCGGAAGGCCTGCTAGAAAACCCCAATGGGTCACAGCCGCCAAAAGACTCGTCACAGAACCAGTTAAATGCGGGTCGCCGTGTCCCAGATGAAACGAATCGATGGGAAAGTACGGCATGGCACCCAATTTCAGAAACTCTCACTGAGGACCCGGTCACTGACGTATCTGCGGGTTATAATTTCGAAGAAACCGGGCGATTTGGCTCCGATAGTGAGCGCTTTGGGCAGTTGATAACACCCAATTCTGTTGGTGCTCAGATAGGATTCTTCGCATCAGATTTTGCACAAACAACAGAGTCACTTCAAATGGATGCGCTTATGATGGAGAGCTGCTACGTCACCGGCGATGTCACTGAGAGTTCCGAAACCGATGGCGAACAAGACTTCAATAATGCGCTTAAGCTCTAAGGAGAGCTCCACAATCGCTGCAAATCTAAAAGTCTTAATTTACTCACTGAGACTGACCAAAACGAGCTCTCCTTGATCTTTCAGACTTTGGACAAGCTCAACCAAACAGCTTCCGTGCTCCAAAACAATCCATCGTCGCAGCAGCAGCGAACAGAGCAATCCAAGTGGAGAATCGTCCGGGTCGCGGTGATAGAGGCGGTTAAAATGTGTATCGGGATTATTGAATTCAATTTTCGGCTCTACAATAGCCTTAGGACCATGGATGATGGGCGATGCTCTGCAGAGGAACCCACCCCAACTACCTCCGGTAGTGTGGCGGGATGCACTTGTCTCGCTCCCAAGGACGAGCACCGCCTTGGAGTTCAGCTGAGGGGCCTTGAACTCCTCATTCGTCTGGACCACTCACTTGCCCGGTTTCGGCTCTTCATTTCCAAGCAGGATTGTTCTCATGGCAGTGATCGTTACCGCGACTCATCGTCATTCTCGGGGTCTAAGCCGCGTACACTGTGCAAATGCTGGATCACGTCCATACCAGAAATCGGAACAGTCCGTTCCCAAATTTCCGAGTTATCTGACAGATTGCGAGGTCTGTGGGACTAATCTGACGGTACTCACGGGGGAAGGGGGGTTTTTACACCAGATCTTTCTTGGGAAACATTTAGGCTTCATCTGCATTTAATCAACATGATATGTCCCTGCTCAAAATTGTTGACATTGCAAGAGTACTTCCTCAACTATCAGAATAATACGGATTTCATGGCCTTTGCTGTGGTGCCCCTTATCCAGTAGTAATTGGGGAGCAGCGTGAAGTCAGCTGACTATGGGACTGTACATTAGTCTAAACCACCTCGAAAATAATATCATCAGATCACTACATAGGATAGGGGTGAGCAAAAGAATAAAACATTGATTGTTTAAAAGAAAGTGAAACGCGACACATCAATCAGAACACAGAGGAGATTCAAGTAGTCATTCTCACTGGAATTTGAACTGTCTCTCCAGGAACTCCAGCTTGCTTTACCTCTTTGGAGCTTTCTTTGTCTGTGGGGAATTTTTAGAGGCGTGGTGCAGCGTTTTACGCGTATATTTTCCCTGCTTGTGGAGTATATTCGCGGGCCTTAGAGCGGTCTCTCTGCTAACGGAGGTAATTGTACTGTCTTCCCATCCACCTTGGTAACCTCTATGGTCTCCAAATCAATACCGTGTAATAGGCGCACCTAAAATGGAGCAACAGTATACTGGTTAGCCTAAATGTACGCTCTCTTCCACGATATTAACAAGGCGTTATCCATAGAGACAGAAGATCAAAGCGTTTGGAAATAAATTATTCGACCTACATTAACAGCATGTTCGCCATATCTAAACTTCGGGTTTAGCGATTTGTTGTATACATTGGCCCCGCAGGTCCCGCAAAAGAAGATCTGTATAGTATGCGAACCGAACCGATATTCCTATGCAAAATTAACCACGCGTTCTAGCAATTGCTTCACCAGTAGCTCAATACGGCGGACTGTAAGTATTCATGGGTGGACAGGTAGCTGTTTTAGCAGACACTAACCTTCAGTGAACTCGCTCCTTGATAGATCTTAACATTACCCACGAACGTGAGCAGACTGCCTGCAATGTGACAATAGCTACCTGGAGTGTTTCTTAGTATAACAGTCAAGCCTTTTTGTATTACGCAGACGGCGCGCGTACAATCATGCAGGGGTTATGCGCCAATGCACATACAGTTACAAGATATCACCGTCAATTGTGATAACAGAGACGGTAGTTTCACAGAGAAACTCACTGCCTTGCAGTGGCAACTTCCCTCATAGTCGATGGACTCCTTGTTCTCAGCATCCTTGGGTTGAGCCATTTTGTAAATCGCAAGATCTGCGCCGGAGGGGCTTTTTGTCGCGTCAAAAGTTGCATTGGAATAAGTCCTAAATGATAGAGGTATTTAAACTAAACTCCAACAAGTGAGAGAGGCCAGAAAACGGTGTGTGGTTGAGTGGAGTCTATTCAACAGTATCTCGCGTTGATTAGTGAACAGTGGGGCCAAGTTCGTTGGTAGTCTTGTTGCATCAACAGGTTGGGACTGAATCGGGTACGGCTGAATGTACAGACTGGCTCGGTAGTAGCCTAGGGGCGGATTTTGTAGTGAAACTCGCACCAAATCAGAACAGATCAGGTTTGGTTCTGATTTCTAAAATTTGGACTTGAAATCGCAGTGGTTCGGTCCAACTGGGGCTGTCGCCTTCGGACCGATTGCAACTCTAGTGCAACCAGGGAAAATAGTAGCTATAGGTAGAATCATCATACCATCATGTGATCCACACCGGCTGTCCACTCAAAAGTTTTGATGAGAATCAGCACCCAAGCCCAAGGCTAAGACCGGGGGTATTCCGATGATTATTGGTTTGTATTACTCTGGTCTCTACCTCGTCTCTGAATTTTACTATTAGAGTACTCCAAATACAACTGTACGCCCAACAATACATCAAGCAAACCTTCCTCCACAGGGTGGGAAACCACGGATTCCCCTTTTCCTAAACTGAAATGATATATACGTTTACTCGAGCGTATTAGTCTTCCATTATGACGATAATATTGCATTTATGAGACGCGAGAAGACTCGCTCCACCTATTTGATCTCTGCAGACGCTTCATTTTCCTGCACTTCTTGCTTCAGCCTGTCTGGCAGCAAGTTGCTTTCCTGGACAATCTTCATAGCTAGACCCGAGAGTGGGATTGAACTGAGAATGTCAAAGATAGAGAGCTCAGTTTGGAACTCTTTGGCCATCCATGCTCGCATTTCGACTGCAACCAAGGAATCCACTGTTAGACAGTCAGTATGGGTCTACCGTGAATAACGGATTTGCAGCTGGGGGTCGAAAAGAAAAGGTAGAAGGACGAGATGGGAATGAGAAGCCCCAAAGGGACTCACCTCCATAAGAATGCAAGGGTTGTGTGTTACTGATATCCTCTACAGGCATCACCAACACTTTGGCAATCCGCGAAATGATGGTCTTCAACGATCGCGGCAGCCGCCACCAGTGACTCCGCCTTAGTGAAGGCGTCCAACCCCGCCAGAACTCCAGCATCCGCGCTGGATTCGCTTGTTTTCCATAGAATCGAGAATTTGACATCTCGAGCCCAATGTGTACGCTGGATGACCTCCTCCATCTCGTCCCCGGTAACCAGGCCGTTCACCACTTGCGCCGGTATTTCATCATCCCCAAGCCTGCGACGCGTGATAACGACCTCAAGAAGGTTATGGATATCCGCTTCGCTCACCTGCAGTGCCTGCAAATGGCTCATGTTAGCGGCGTTTTCGGACTCAGCTAGATAGCCGATGTCTCGGACAGCACCAAGGTCCAAGGCTGTTGCCTCCAACCCTTGTCGGCGTCGAAAGTGAGCAAGACCGTCTTCGTAGACATTCGCGGCCGAGTAGTTCGCTTGCCCAGGGTTCCTGATAATGCCCGAGATAGACGAGAGCATGACGAAGAAGTCGAGGTGCTTGGGCAGGGCCTCGTGAAGATTCCAGGATCCCTGAATTTTGGCCCCGGTACAGGTGATCCAGTCGTCCCCGGTACAGGTGATCCAGTCGTCATAAGACATGTTATCAAACAATCCGTCCTACTCATTGTCAGACTGAACGGGCCGCCAGTAGGGCTGAAAATGATTCTCATCTTACCTTCAGTACCATGGAACATTGAACAAGGCCCTTGATGGGCGGTAGCTCAGAGCTGCATTGTCGAATTGCTTGAAAGACCGTTTCACGGTCGGAGATGACACAAGTGTACGCCTTGGCAGTGCAACCGTAACGGCTCAACTGCTTCAAAAACGCTTGTGCCTCTGGCTTTGAATCACCGGACCTGGAGAGAAACGCTAGGTACCTGGCGCCATGAGACTGGAGCATGTCCGCAATGCTTCTCCCGATCCCCCCAAGGCCACCGGCTAACAAATACGTTGCGTTGGCATCCAGGGTGAAGGAAGGGTTGGCGGCGGGTAGGACTGGAACTATATCGTCTGGGCTGGCTCGGACAACAATCTTGCCAGGCACCTTCCCTGACTGTAGCGCTCGGAAAGCCTGCTCTACCTCAGAATAGGTATAGATCGTTATAGGATACAGCTCTCTCAATTTCTTGATGCTGAGGAGGTCGAAAATGTCTTGGAGAGCCTCTGACAATTCCATGTGCGCTGTACTGGTGGGGTGGAACTGCTCGAGGTTAACACCCATATAACTGACACCACGAAGGAAGGGCTGCATATCGAGGCCCGTGTTTCCCAGGAGATCTCGTTTGCCGATTTCAATGAAGCGTCCAAAATCAGCTAGGCAATGCCAGGACTGACGCAAGAATTCTCCTGACAGAGAGTTGAGGACCACATCAACACCACGGCGCTTTGTCATTCTCATGACACCTTGGGCAAAAGTGCCATCCCTGGAATTGAAAATGTGGTCCCCGGGGATCCTGTAGCGCTCCATAAGCAGGTCTTTCTTGGCTACGGAGCCCACGGTGGTGTAGACCTCCACGCCCAAGTACTGGCAACTCTGAATTGCGGCTTGGCCCACGCCACCAGCTCCGGAGTGAATGAGTGCCGTTTCTCCTTGACGCAGTCTAGCCCTACTGACCAGCCCTATCCATGCGGTCGAGAAGGCGGTGATGACGGTGGCTGCTGCTTCGACAGTCATATGGGCAGGGACGTGCTGGATGACGGTCTGCCTGATACGAACATGAGTGCCGAAACTGCCTTGAAGCATACCCGCCACTACCCAAGTTAGCTCATCAAAACTAGCCATTGTGCGGCAAATCATTGTGCGTACCTGTATCTCCTGCCTTGAACTTGGTCACAGCCGGTCCTACCTTGGTGATGATGCCTCCCACTTCACAGCCAAGAGTAGGCGTAGGAACTTGTCCTAAGGGTGCCATCACGTTCACAAAGTTGAGCCCTGCGAGGAGTGAGTTACAGGGATGGTACACGGCAATGGTGACGCGATACACTTACCAGTACACAGAACCTTCATTTCTACATAATCGCCACCCAAGGGCTCCTGGAATTGTTTGTCATCGACAAATTGGAACGTACTGAGTAGACCAGGCTCGCCAAGTTCCATCTTTAACGGTCGCTCTTCTTGGAGCAGTTTCTCCATGACGGGTCGAGGCTTTTCATTCAACGCTCGCATTGCCGAATTCAGCGCCGGATCTTCGACAAGTCGTGGCACGTACAGGCAGCACTCGTCCTCCGCGAACTCGTAATCTCTGGTTTCTCGCTCTGTTGTGCTGAAAAGGCCCTCAAAAACTTCAGAAACCAGAGTGGCGGCGAGCTCTGAATGCAGATCAAGATTTAGAGATAGGTCCAATGTGCCGAGGCGTTTCTCGGGATTCTCCGAGCGAAGAGCTCGAAAGAAGCCCGTGCAAACGCCAGAATATGGCTTGAAAGGACCAGAGACCTGACCACCTTGGGTGATCCACAAGACGCCCGCGCTGTTCAACGCCCATGCCCTTAACCACTTCAAAGACTGGTTCCGACATCTCCCCAAGGACTGGGCTATCAATCTCCCAAAAGGATACCAGTACTTTTCCAGACACGTCTCCTATGGTATCCCAATTCCTCTGGCTGACGGACAAACCGAGTTTAATCAGCAGACCCGCAAGATTGGCAGAGAATGCAGAAACATCGGTACCGCAAATTTCCGGGTTGACGACGACCACTTCGGAGAAATCGAAAGAAATAGCACGCTCGACGGAAGACACCATCAAAGACAATTGATGGAGGTTTGCATCTTCAGAATCATGGATGATATGCTGGACTCCGGCAAACCCACTTTTCTTTAACACTTCTGCCCAAGCACCCTCATCCAGGGGAAACATACTGACAATTCTTTCATGGCCAGGAGCGGACTTCGACGGAGCGGACTTCGAGGGCGATAAGTCGACGGATTATGGCTCTGAATACGATGGATTTGACGACCCCGAGGAAGAAGAGTGGCGGAGGGATGTTGAGAGCGAGGATTTGGATCGTGAACAAAATATTGAAGAGCATGAGTATACCATCTCCGGTGACACGGCACAAACGGTGAAGATTCAGCTCTTCTTGACCGATGAGGGAATGGACCAATCCAGGTGGATGAAAACCTTTGTCACTGAATGCACTTGCAATGATGCCGCTGTCGCCATTGCTCTAGCCCAGTATATTCATCGAGAGGGCATGCGCTTTGAATTCTGGGAAAAGATGGAAGTGCTTAGCTCGGAAATGTGCGATGTGGCCTTCTAAGTCTTTGATCAATATGGAACAGTTAAGACCAAGTATAATGGTTATCCGGTGCAAAAAGGGACTGGTATATGGGCAAATAAGCTTGACCATGGCCCTCTTTTCCTAATTAAGGAACCTCATGTTGCAGCCCTTAAACTACATCAGAAAGGGCTGGGGCAGAAAATGGTGTCTTTACTATTAAACAAAGCTAAACATTTCTACCTTGACAAGAAGGGAGATGGCGAGAATGCATATCTTCTCTACAGTTCCAGTGAGGCCTTTGAGCGAGCATGGACTCTACATGCTCTAGTAAGTCCTGGAATACTAACAGCTGATATTAAATCGCTGTTAGTAGACAAGTCCGCAGAAGAACGCTTAATAATACAGGCACAAGCTCAATTCAGGCCTATCCACTTTTAGTGAGCATGCAGTTCTCGCCGAATCAGAGCATCTCACTGTTTTGCGTTTTCATTCAATTCCCAGCATCAGTCTCGCTCCCTTGCGGCGGCTTCCGATTTCAACCCGCGAAGAGACGATGCCGAAGATCTAGAGGATGAAGAACTCCACAAGACAGCTCCTTTCACTGAGGTAAAGAAACTGAAGATGGAAAGACCTCGCAACACATTGCTGCTGCATCATGCAGCTCTCACTCTAGCGGACGATGAGCTACGCATTTTTCATGGTTCATGCCGATGACCAATTAGCTGGGACCGACTGACCAACTCTGAAGCCACGCTCCTGTATCTAACAGCTTGCGAGCTCAAGCCCCTGAGTACTCAGTGGCTACTTAAGAATGTCCACCACACTAACTCCTGGAAGACGGCTCGTGATACTAACAGGTACACCCCGCTTGAATCATTGCAAGAGAAGTTAGAGACCATGTGAACATAAAGGGAAGTTAACCAAGGGTCTTAAACCTATCAGGCCACTTTAGAGGGTACCCCAACACTGCTATGTCCTGTCTCTCCTTGCTGTCTGAGCGGCATACTTTAGGACTAAATAATAAATGCCTCCAATACAGGAGTACATGCGGAGAGTGCCTGGAAGGGTTTCTATCCGCACAGATGAGGAGCTCTTTAGTCTTTAATGGGGAGACTAAGTACAACCTTATTCAAGAGCATATTGATGATGGCGGCTTTCAGATGAAGGACAATAAGTACATCCTCGTGCACCTCAATCCTAATGTGCAAATAAACCTCAAAACCAACAAGTCACTTCAAGAAGGTTTTAGGAATATGTTCCAAGTCACTGTGGAGTGTCTCAAGGTGAAAAAAGTTCCCACCGCAGAAAATCTCAAGTGGTGCTGTAATAATCGGAGCGAGTGGCCACCGGATACCAAGAACTACCTGCGACGCGCTGGGACGCAGATGGGCTGTCGGGCAGTGCTTCAGTACATGTTTGACGCTGCTAAGGAAGAGGATGAGAAAGCAGGCAATGGAGAGTGTCAACTTATACTGAAGGAGGAATGGTCAGACCTACCAACTTGCAGAAAAACGATCATGAGTTTGAATTCGTTGCCAGGGCTTGTGGTTACGGTGGGGATGATTTCATTTCGTTCCCATTGTGGTAGATCGAATAGTTTCTATCACATATAAACGCAGCAACATATTCGGGTTTGCTACATTTCTGACCATGTTAAGAATTGTGGCTTAAGTACAGCTACGGCTGACAGCTGACAATATTACCTAAGCCAGGAAATACTTTCATATGTACCTCGAATATATACGGCATACATTCGTGGTCTATAACAATAGGAATGATGATAACAGGAAACGAGAAGAGTATAATACAAAAGCCGGGGAATTGATATTAGTCTATCCCAATATAAAATGATCAACTTTTATTGTTTGGAAAGAGCCCTTCTTCAGGTTGACACATAATAGGTACACAGCGCCAAAGCTACACATGGAGACCTAGGTACAGTTGTTGTCACTGGCCTAAAGATCACTAAGAGAAGTGTCTTGAGCAGGAAGTATTGGCCAGTCCCTTCCGCCAGCATCATTCAGAACGGTGACAGTGATTTTGCCACGACTAGCATTTAGCTCCTCAATGTTATCATACCATGATGGATTCAGCCGGTAGATCTGACAGAGAAGCTCCCTCACATCATAGCCCTCTCTTGCTTTGAAAGTCCACCACGCAAGATGGACTGGTTCAACATCAGTGATTTTTGCGTCGCGGGTCTTGGCGTACTTTTGCAATCCTCTAAAGAATATAATCATGTCCTTGCGAGTGGCGGCGGCAACAAGCCATCGGTGCCAGTCACCTGCACCATTGTCCTTGTGTGTCTGTGTAAGATGGGCATAAAATGGTCTGTGGAGTTGGAGACTCTGATTGGAATAACTATCCATTATGATAGATTCTGCACGGGCGGTGTGTATGACTTGAAGCTTCTGAAAGCGGTTACGTTGGTCCCGGAAGGAATGCGAAGCAAGACCTTAGGAGCATTGGTTCGTAGCGATAGAGGCTTTGACTTTATATCCTAGACGATAATTTAGAATTACATCAGTTAGTAGCGTCAGGGATTACCATGTACTGGGCGTGATCATTAGATTTATTTAACTGGCAATAGAGTGACTTGTCATGGTGGGGCGGTCAAGCTCAATACAGTATGCCGTTGCCAGTTACAGGGTTACATGATTGACGCTGATGATTCATGATTGGACGTTTTCGGCTTCCGACTGTTGCTTCGATGTATATCAGCGATTCATCTACCCTGCAGCTAAGGACATCCTGAAATTACAAAAAGTTAAATATTCTCTCCTACACGCTGGATATGGCCATTCGGATATTATATAGCGTACTGACTGTCTCTCACCGCGATCTAGACCTTTAGGCCAAATTGTTGAAGTGCTTGGTAAACGCAGACTGCCGTGGACCTATTCCGGTTTCGGCTGTTTAGGCTTCTGCCATGAAGACATGCCCTTGTCTCAAAGCCAGTGGTGCATTTACCACCTGCGTTCTGTCATAACCGCAGTGATTAGGCAGTGCATCAATAATTAGATAGGGAAAGTATGATTTCTAGACTTCTTCTAATGTGTTGAGCCTAGCTGAAAGATTAAGAGCCATCTCTGCAGATCCGATTTACTCTATTTATTAATTAAGGATTAGTTAGGGTTTGGCGCCCGCCCACTGAATCAGCAACCTCCCCTTTTGGATTTGCAGTGATAGTTAAACTTAACTTTTCGACTAGCCTCAATATGTACACTAAAAGCACTCGAGAAATCTTCCTCAACAATGTCATATACTGGTAGCGTCACAACTTACAAGCCCATCCTAAAAAATAGTCGTAAGAACCCAACTGTCAACCTACCAAGCCAGGCTGTAGACTGGGTCACAAAATACATCACAGCCGACGTAACCTTAGTATTTCGTTTCCTATGATGAGTGGTGCTGCGTAGTGCCAAAACGCCTGTGGATCAGCCAGCTAACGACATGACAATATTAATCACCAAAACTACTATTCCTCGTAATTGAGACGAGCTTTAACGCTGTGGGGATTGAGCTATCAGAGTGAAAAGTTTTAAGATTGCCTTGTAGGTATGGACCTTAAGAACATGTTGACTGTAGCCGCATCTGGAAATCAGGTCTTATGACACTAATCAGGCCTTCCGTCAGAATACCGAGTTATGTGTCCTGTGCCTGCTTCGACTTGGCCGCTCACACCATGTTCAGCATCGGAAACCCGGCCTATGTAGTCATGAGTATAACAGGCCTCAAATAACCAAAGCCTACGCACCTTGAGTACTCATAATTGGATAGTTTTCAATCAGCTGAAGGTGATATGTAAGTGCTCTGTCCCTTCTTTCATGATGGTCGGGCGTCTTAGTCCCTCTGACACTGACTGCCGGTTTATGATCTGGGAGAGCCACAGACTATTAGCGAATTTATTCAACCAAAAACTTACACTTGACGGTTAGACTAGCTCACAAGAAAGTGGACTAGTTGGAATAGGGCGGCTATCAACTCCAACGTCTCGGTGAACCCGCTTCAGAGCAAGGTCAATTCGTAGAAGCTCCCAGCACCTATACAAGCTTCTGAGGGTCGCCTGTCACATGCGACTTAGACCCACCAGAGAAACTCAGCTTTGGTTGCACAGCTGGGTCATGTGCATCATAGATGATCCAGGCACTACTGAAACCGGTATACTTACTCTCTTCATGATCGCTATATTTTCCTACCAGGCTTGTGTGGTGTAGGTATTTATCATCAGAACGGTCGATCGACAATTTGCTCTTTGCAGGCGGTATCCGGCTCCAAACCTCTCTTGATCACAGACGTGCTGGAGCTTGCTCTTGACAAATGGTAGAAATAATTCTGCAAGTTTCCCAACTAGAACCAAAGCAGCCGCCCCTTTCCTCTTCACAAACACAAGGTACCCCTTCTCTCTTTCCAGACCAGAACTACGATCATGTTGATCATCATCGCTAAAGTTTCTTAGGCTTCGGTTTTATTTCTGTGTGTGCTCTTTATACTTTTGAAGAACCACTTCATGGCTGCAGCATCTCCTGAGGGCGAGGCTTGGTTTTTTCACGAGGCTCTAACGGTGAAAGACAAGTTTGATCCTGCGGATCCAAAGCAGTTTTACAGCCATGTCCTACTGGAAGTCGTGACGAACTACACTGTTGATGAGGGTTACTATGTGCCTAAGATTCCTTGGGAGGACCATCCCCGTGCACAGAAGCAAGAATGGAATCCCGCAGCAAGAACTAGTTACGCACGTTATAAGTTCATGACAGTTATGACGGGGCCCAGCTGCGGGAAAATTACTCGCCAGCAGGCTGTACATGGGTCGTTCGATTACTGGGAGTTGAAGCCTCAAAGTGGCAAGCAAATGGTAGCCCTGGTTCCAGTTCTGATTCCGAACATCGACGAACGCTTCCTTTACGTGGATTTGACATATCCATTACGAGGAATCTACTTTCCGAAATCCCACCTCGCCCACCCGAAGTACAGTAACATGTGCACGTACTCTCGACTTGACTTCCGCAGCAGGAAGGTAACTCTGAAGGCATACACACCAGATTATTCCAAAATGGTTAAAGAAGTGATGAAGAAAACTGGATCTCAACTGGGCAGCATAGCAGGACAACCGGGCTCCCAGGCTGGGGGGGCGATGGGATCACTTTTTGGAGGGCTGGCGGAATCTTCATATGGTCTCTATCCCCACAAAGAGTCTAAACAGGAGCCTGGGATACTGGAGCAAGAAAAAGAACGGCAAAAAAAAGAAAGTTCGCTATGGTTCTTCCAGGAGGATGAATGCTTGCCGAATGACGCAACCACTGGCTGGGGATTCCAACCACAGTGGACAGCACGCTTTGATATATTCAGCTTGACGCGAGTTCTTGCCATTCCGGACCACCTACTAAAGCCCGACTACAGAGACCCGTATCAATTCATTAAACTTTTTTCATGCAAGGCTCTTGCTGGCGCTAAACCAGAGAAGGCTGACAGCACCATGAATTCGACGGATGTGGTTCGGTTTGACCAACTTGTCAGCAAGCAGCTCGGGATCCAGTTTGACTATAAAGGTAACGGACTGGACCCCAATTGGCTCGTGAAGGTTCTTTCGGGAATCGCGGCTGTTGCTTTAAGCTGCATTCCGATGATCGGACCCCTCGTTGCGTTAGGCGAGCAGCTGATTGTGGACGCAATCCTGGACCCAGAATCATTTAAATCCCAACAAGGCCTCATAAGTAAGATTCCCGGTGTTGTGGGTGCGATGACAGCAACGGGCCAAAATACCAAAGCTTTCTTGTCTGAAACAGCCTCTAAGGCACGACCATCAACTGTACTAGCTGTCGAAAGTCCTGAGCGGCAATCTGTTTACGTTGGGCCTGAAGATACCGACGCCTCAAAGCAGAAGGGGCAAGAAGATAAAGGAAGACCAGATTCAGAAAGCAGGAATTTTGAGAATGCTGCAGATGGCCCATGTATCATTGAGCAGCCATGGACTGAAAAAGACCTTTCAAACCTGGAAGACGCCCCGAGCCCCAAAAATGCTCTGGTGTACGTTGGTGAATAAGAAGACTACAATATATCTCCATCCTACCCTTCACTCCTCGGTACTCGTCTTTTCCGACCCAACTGACTCCCCTTTTTTATTCCATACGTCCTCTTGTTGTTTTTCTCCTTTTTTCGCCGTCTCAAATCGAATAGGTTTTATGAAATGCAGGCTCCCAGATGCCTGCTGTTCTGTGTATAAAACCAAGCAAGCTCTCGATGCAGAAGCTGCGTAATTAATGTTTAATACAATTTGGCAGTTCTGTTCTCGCACCTCGCTATAGCCTACACTGGTTGACGTTATTGTAGAAGGTATATGCGTCTAGCAATGGTGCGAGAAGGTTCGAGTGGAAGCGGAATATCTGGCGAGTCCTTGAATATTGTTGAATTCGCTAGCACTAGTCAAGTTTCCGAACCACTAGTAATTTATATGGCAAATTGAAAGTCAATGAAGGTCCGATTCTTCTAAATGAATGACTATCTAGCTCCTCGTGCGAGGGTAGGGGGTAGGCCAGCGGCCGCCCTGTACATGTTTCTATATGTTAGTAACCAAGAGCCCGAGAGGATGAGGGTGCTGTTTGTAGGATAGTCACCACTAGCTACAGCACATCTCCCTCCTTTATCTGTCAATAGGAGCAAATTCAAAAACGTATATTCCATATGAATTAGAATAAACAGAGTCAGTTTGTTGGACAGTGCTCGCAAGTGCAGAACAGAAGAGGCATAATCCTTCAGGCAATATAAATGAGTGGTGTCTTCCATAACCACATCATTGCGAAACTAGAAGAGTGGAATATTTCCCCCAATTGTTGTGTTAGCTCTGTAGTAAGTCTAACAAGAGACTTCTGTGGCTCATATGGTGGCTGCGGTGCATGGCAAGGCGCGGCAGGAACAGTGAATACTGCATTTTTTACAAGCAAACTGATAGGCAGGTACTGACAAAGTAGGAGGCTGCTCTCAACGTAGCGGTACCTTTTTTTCAGGTGCATAGCTCTGAAAGGAATGTATCATATAATATATAAGTATCTACGACTCAGACTGAGATGACCACCTGCTCCTCCCCAGACTTACCAGAAGAACACCCACCCTACAAGGGCAGATTTGGATCGAGCTGAGTGAAGTTTACAATCTCCATACAATGCCAAACGCACACATCATCGATATCGATGTCCTACGTTGGAACGCTTCAAGTGTCTATATCCGCTGTCCGTTCTGCCAGCGAGTTCACAAACACGGCTTTGTAGACTACAAACCTGGTCTTCGGCTTTCCCACAGCGAGAAGCAAGCTTCGTCCTACAGATTTCACTTCCCGACCGACCAGGAAAACCGGACAAGTCGCCTATAAGATCGACAAGCGTAACTCCCGTTCGTCAACGTCTGTCAAATGGCGGACCTGGGAAAGTCTTCCGCTCATGACGAGCGAAGAGGGAATCAGCCATGCAAAAAGATAACTCAGAGGTTCTTGAGTCATATCCAACATTGGGAAGATGCGATTGCTTCAAACAAAGCTATGCTGCACAGACTAAAGGAAGAAGATCTATGGTTGACTGCTGCACTGTCAGAGAAGCTACCGCCAATCGCTTACAAGCGTGCTTTTATTCGGATCAGTGCACCATCAGAGGAGGTCTGCGAAGACATGTCAGATGTCCTGGGATCGCGTGAATGAGATATTTAGATTGTCTATTGCGCTGGCGGAACGCACAGTCTGACTCTACCTAGTATTGCATGCTTCAGCGTTACTTCACTTCCTTGCGTTACCTGTTGTGTCTATTATCAGTTTCTTTATGAAATGAGATGGGCGATTCCAGGTGTAGCGTGCCGCCATGCTTGAGGTGATCTGATGACACCTGACATGGGCTGACAGCCTTGGGGAAATCCGGTTCCGCAAGCCAGAGAGTTGAGTAATAGATTTTGAAAGGACTGATTCATGCAGAGCTAGAGTCAAGCTGGATATACGAGCTCCCTGTAGGCAAACTGAATCCTGACCAATCCTGGGCGTTGGACTGTGTTGGATCTGCACGTAAAGACTTGGCAATTGTCCCGTATCGAATGGCTAAGTGGAGATTCTGCATGTTTTAAATGTGAGACTTTAGCTGCTTGCCAATCACGCTACCACCTATGTCTCAAGTGGATCACGATCACAGTAACATCATGACCCAGAACCCTGAAGAATAGCGGGGTGTCAGTGTATTAAAAGGCTGATTTCCTCTGAGCGGAATTCGTGAACAGGCGACTTATTACCAGCAATCATGCTTTGGACTTTCCTGCTTGCTGTCATTCAGGCACACGTTGGTATGTATGCTCATACACCAGGATGATATAAGTCTGACAAGTTCAGCCTTGGGTCTGGCTGTCACGGCCAGCTCCATCACGATCCGTCCCAGTTCATCACCTACTAGCGAGCCATCACCGTCATCGTCGACCAGTGGCCAGTGGCTGATTATCTCCAACACGTCTATCTTCTGGCCCACATACACTGACTACTTCTATGGCCCAACAACCGGTCCCGAAGCACCTGTTGTAACCTGCAATGCTAAGTGGGTTGAATACTTTGGCCGGTCCACCGGACTGCACTCGCTGGGACCAACAGCTACGAGTATATCCTATGACCCATATCCAACCAGCGAGGGGGCCTGCAGAACCTCCTCGTCCCTGGAAAACTACTCCGATACTCATACTGGACCGGTGACAACCCTTTGCGACGGTATTCCACGCGCCCTGGGTCCTCGCGAGACCGTGACGTCGTACTATCCTGGCACTGGGCCCTGCAGCACGTACACCACCACCTTTTCGAATACCGTTGAGCTCTACCGGGAGCCCCCAGCGCCGGACTGCACCCTCAACACGCAAGAATGCATTCCGGTCTGGTCAACGTATAGTGAACTGTCCAGATCATACTACGACACTGTCACCACCGTCACTCCAGGCGACACAAAGAGCCCTATACCACCCGTTAGCTGTCCCTCGACGCCGCGGTCCTACCCCGAAGACCCCTGCACAAACTGCCACTTCCTCCCCGGCACAGCGACTGTCTTCTACTGGCCCGTGACCACCGCCGGCGGTGACCTATGTCTGCAGAACGGCACCACCATTCCTGCTACACCAACCGGATCTGGCCCCAATACCGCCGTAGTCAATGGGCAGACGCTCATCTCTCCCAGCATCTACGTTTCATTTACCTCAATCTACGCCTGGAGTAACCGGCGCGCCCACCCAGGAAGCCAATGTGGCGACACACACACCGACACCATCATTGCCGTGGATCCCGTCAGCGTGGCTTCCGTCCGACACCACCGCAACGCAAAGTATCCCACCATCGGGACTGCGTATCCGTTCAATTTCGCTGAGTTCATGCCCCAGGAAGTGGGCAATTATACCATGCCGTTGATCCCCTGGCCGCAGTACCGGGGTGGATCGCAGTGTCCGCTGTACGATCCTTCCTGCACAATGATCCGGGACGATTACATGCCTTTCTTGGATCTTCCCGAGGCGGTCCGCCAGATTGATGCGCTGTGGACGGAGTGTGATGCGCACTGGTATATCCCGCCTGTCACGTTGGTGCCTTTGACGGGAGATATCAAGATTCAGCCTACGCCCACGGCTGAGGCGAATGTCATGGCTGCTATGGCGGTGCCGGAATTAGTGGCGGCTGTGCCTACGCCTGAAGCGACGGGGTGGTAGTCATACAGACCAAGTGAGCAATGAAAATGACGGAACGAAACTACAAAGTTCCAAGTGATGTAGTGAGTGAAAATGCATGAGATTATGATGAGTATTGCGATACAAGCAAGCCCTCGGTCATCTCTATCCACTTGTTCATCGCCAGCCACATTAAGTAGTAGGGCGATGAGTCCGTAAAGTCCGACACTAATAAATTGCCGAGTCTAAAAAACACTTCCGCTCAATATATCCTCCCTCTTACCCAGGTAGAACAATGGGATATGCGCGATCGGGGCGGGGACAGTCACCGTCTGTCCACCAGCATATGTCTGGTTTGTCCACCAGTACGTCCACGTCTTCGTCTCATTCTGACCCGTCTGCGGTAAATACACCTCCCACTCGGTTGCATTAGGCAACGTCACTGGGGTGACCAGCAGTCTCGGACCGAACATGTACTGCTGCGTGGTGGCGTTGACGTTCTCTCGCGTCATCTTCGCGATCTGTGGATCTGTCCGCTCGAAATCCATATACAGGGGCCTCATAATCGCCCGGCCCGTTTGATGGAACTGCTCAAATACAGCCTGCAGATATGCCTTGAGCTGGTAACGCAGCTGGATATACGAGACAATGATGGGTGTGTTCTGCTCGCCGTACGACCACGGCTCGTTGTTGCACGTGTACGCATTCTGGACATTGCACTTCCTCGATCCGTGTGTTCGCATAAATGGCAGAAATGTCGCCCACTGAAACCACCGCACGTACAGCTCGCGGTACTCCGGCGTGTCGATGTTGGCGCTCCACGCCACCGTGGGGTCAGCCTGGAACCCACCCGCGTCCATCGTCCACCATCCCCACCCAGTGGCTGCCGCGGAGAGTCCGCTGGCAACCTGCACGGCAAGCGTATCCCATACCGAGGTTGTATCGCCCGACCAGATCATACTGCAGAAGCGCTGTGAGCCAATATATCCCGAGCGGCTCAGGCTGATGTGGTCGCATCGTTCGCCCATTTTCGTGCCTGTAGCGTTGCGGTATCCTTCTTCGATGGCTTGCTGGTGCGCCCAGGGGTACAGCTTGCCTGCGCTGAGCTGGGTGCCTGCGGCGTAGAGGACGTTGGGTAGTGCGAACGGGATGGACTCGACGTATGAGCTCTGCCCGTTATTCTCATAGGCCTCGCCTAGCGCTCCGCCGTCTGCCTGGTCAATCCAGAAGTTCTTGATCCCCTTGTCGTAGTAGTTCCGCTTCAGCGTCTTCCAGAGAAATGCCCGAGCGGCAGGATTCGTCGAGTCGATGTTCCGAATATAAGATCCGTTCCAGGAGTCTGTTGTGCCCGGGCCGGATCGCGTAGCGGACAGTAGTCCATTCGCAATGAGTTCCAGGTAGTTTTCACTGTTGTCGGCTACGCTGGGCCAGAGGGACGCCATCATCTCGGCGCCGGTGAGATCCTTGACTTTCTTCGCCATGGACGCCACGTCAGGCCAGAGGCGAGGATCCAATGCCCAGTCCCCCTGGTGAGCCCAGGATTGGTAGTCGATGACGATCATGGAGACCGGGATGTTGTGGTCTTTGAACCGCTGAGCCAGCAGCTCCACCTCGGTTTGATTCTCGTACCGCAGCTTTGACTGGATGTAACCGAGCGAGGCTTCGGGAGGCGTGGGCGCACGACCGGTCAGTGCCGAGAGCCGACGCTGCAGTGTATCGTAGTCTCCTTGCTCCGCAGCAACAATCGCATAATCGACCACCGTGGCTGACTCCGCCGTGAACTTGGTCCGCAGGGCTCCAAACTCCATCCGGCCCTCGGACGCCATGTTCCATACAAAGCCGTAGCCTTTGTTACTCACAAACACAGGCGTGGGGATATGCGTATTGAAGTTGATTAGATCGATCACGGACCCTTTCTTGTTGACCATATGATCCTGCTGCGTGCCCGTGCCGTAGACCTGCTCGTCCGGCGTCGAGCTGAACGAGAACTCGGCGGAGAACTCGCTCCCCGGTCCGCGCCAGAAGTAGTACCTGGGATTGACCGATTTGAGAGGCGCATACTCGTTCGTAAGCAGCGTCTCCGACCCGTCCTGTTCCACCCGGTAGAAAGCCAACCGATAGCCTCCCGGGTTCCCAGCCCAACCGGAAGTGCGGACGACCATCTTGCCATTTCGGATAGCCACCGTCCGATTGCCATTGAAGGCAGTGTCAAAGTCCAAGCCATGGGCTTTTCCGTCCTCGAAACCCTCGAGAGGCGGGTCGTAGATGAAGCCGATCTCGTTACCAGTGGGCGGACGATAGGGCCAGGCGCGAACGCGAAACCCGTCGTAGCCGAATGGTTGGACGAGCACGGTCTCAAAGCCATGCTGCAAGCGGAAACCGGTCGAGTTGGGCATTACATAGTCCACTTCGCGGGTTTGTACGGGGTTCGCCCATACCGCGGACACGCCGCAGATGCCGATCAGCCAGCGATTGATAGACAACATCATTGCCGTTTGGCCATTGTTAGGTCCTGGATCTCGCAGTCAAACGCAAGGTATTTAAAACGCCCGCTGAATTTATCCGTCCTGAATGAAATAGGCTGATATTGATGTTGTGTGACATCAGTTGCGCAGGGGGTATGCAATGATCGACATCGTTGCCCCCATCGGTAAGCTTCGGCAGGAAAGCCGAACAAAAAGCCATTCAATCCATTCCCGCGAACTGAGGAATGCGAGTGCGGGGTGAATCCTGCGAAGGGATATCATTTCTCTTTTCGGTGTCGATACTTATGCTCGGACTGTGATATTTCGGCAGAAATGGATCACCTTGGAGACTGCGCTTTCTGCTCCTTGAGGAGTAGTAGTGGTCTATAGTACCAGGATCATTCAGATAACATGTCCAGCCACTTCTTTCATCTCATACCTCGATTGATGGTAGAAATCATGAAATGCAAGGGTTCGTTTATATATACGTCTACAATATCTCACATGAAGGGTGGTGGGTATTTGTATATCCGGCTCCACTGTGGTCTGATGAAGATGGCATGAATATAGCCTAATATCACTGAATCGCAGCTTATCAATGGTATTTTTGTCTTTAAATGGATCTATGTCATAAAAGCGGATTGTCAGCCTATGTCGACAAGCTTTGTGGCTGAATAAGGCGCAGCCACATCGTTCTCAACCTAAACTGATATACCGATGGGAGATATAGCGTTATCATGCAATAGCTGCCAATGATGTTCTTGAATGACTTGGCCAATAGTGAAAAATACCTCCTTTGTTCATGAACGACATCTCGTCATATGTTGCTCAGGTAATGTGCTGGCGATTTTGCCCTGGAAGATATCTGTCAAGCTGTTTCAGCGAATCCTACACCCTGAGATGATAAAAAGCTAGGTGCGCCAGAGTTATCTGATAGCAATCTCAGAATCCCGTGTAATGAGCCAGACCGATTATACTAGACTGATATATAATCATGTATCTATTATTTCGCACTTATCGATAGTATTATGACAAGCTCGAGTGGGTCATTATTATACCTAAGACATGAGCATCTGCTACCCACCAGATTAGTAGTAACAATCTTAGTATGCTGCTACCCCTCCTGGGATGAGTATACTGATCATCAACTTGGGGGCAGTTGAGAGATATGACCTATACTGAGTCTGCAGTATAGGTTCCAGCGCCTCAATCCGTAGTCCTCAGTGTGTACCACTTCTCTCTTTCTTAGATAAACATTGGAAGGCTACAGCGTATAACATACATAGTATAGCCTAGCGAACAGACTATTGACTCCTAATAGAATAATCCAGAAGATATCTATTTACGGTCAGGTGCTGCCGAGCCCTAATTGGATGGATACGCCAGCCGCCTTCACCTTTATAGTTTTCTGGCTGACCTTAGATAAGACCGGAATCTCCCCGTAAGGCATACTCCGGTATATATGAGGAAGGAGTTGACCTGGAAAGATGAAGATAAAGAAACTGGGAAGTGATGGATATGATTGGCTAATGACGTAACACCTGAGCAGCGCGTCAATCCGACCCGCCAATCAGATGCACTGAACTGCCCTTCTCAACCAATCAGATCGCGCACATGGTCTCTTTGGCTACGAGTATACTGACGGGCTAGAATTGCCTGGAAGAGTCCGCCTATCTATGTCCTAGACCACAAGGCTGTTCGAGGCTGCAACTGGCGTCGTCGTGTCTAGCTATTTCAGACTCACCGGCGATGGAGAACTCAAAATGTTCGTCCAGGTGGAATATTTCATCTTGCCCTCAGACATGTTCAGTGGCGGTCTTGGCAGTTTATACGTCATCCCTGGATGTGCAGACAATCGGTTCAGGGACCTCCGTTACAGGGGCAAACTCACATTGGCGGAACCATGATCAAGATGGGGTGCCGGAGTTGAATTTCCCTGAGAACTGTGCCGGACATGCCATGGTGACGGAAGGATCCATTGATGGCTCCTTATCATGGAGGTGATGGCCACCACCATGCTATGGACCGGTTATGTGCTTGGTCGGAATACTTCGACAGCTGACATCAGGAATACTGCAATAGCATAGAGTGATTGATCATGCTGTTTAGGCCGAAGGAATAGAAATAGAATATAAAAGAACCGCCCAGACTGTACCGCGTCTGTATAGCCAAGCTCAACGCATTTCCATTTTTAGCTCAGAGTACTCCGTCCTTCCTTCACCATAAATCAAGGAGCTCGACGTTCACTCCGCCCAGAGAGGCCCTTCTCACCGAGACCCTTCGCACCAGAACCCTCTATCACAGGCACCATGTCTACTACTGCGTCAGTTGTTGTTACAAGCCGTATGTCTTCCCCTCTAACTGAGCGACGATAGGCATGGCTGACTGTTTGCCAGCACCCGCTCCCCCCCTGGCCCGGAAGGTGACCGGGGATCGACTTCAGGATGAATTCACGAGGCTGCGAGAACTGTTCACTATTGATTCTGCCAAGCTGAAGCAGATTACCGACCACTTTGTCCATGAACTCGAAGTTGGTAAGTGCAATTCACGATTCTGGCCATCCCCCTCAGGACACGAATGCTAATAGGTTTCAGGGCTTAGTGGCAAAGGGGGCGACATTGTATGTCATTCCAGCCTACTGTCTATCTGGTAGAATACAGGCTAACTGGAACGCACAGCCAATGAATCCAACATGGGTGATGGAACTGCCGCGCGGCGACGAAAAGGGAACCTTCTTCACGATGGACATGGGAGGCACCAACTTTCGCGTCTGCAAAGTAACCCTCGATGGCACTGCGGGCAAGTACGACGTCGTCCAGATGGACAGCAAGATTCCCAAGTCGTTGAAGTCTGGCACCGCAGAGCAACTGTGGCACTACATTGCCGACTGCCTGAAGCAGTTTGTCGATCGCTATTCCATCTCGCAGAAGGAGCTCGCTGAGACGCCTCTCGCCTTTACGTTTTCCTACCCTGTCACCCAAACATCCATTTCGCATGGCATCCTCCAGCGATGGACCAAGGGATTTGACATTAGCGGTGTCGAGGGGACGGATGTTGTTGCTGAGCTTCAGAAGGTTCTCAAGGAGAAGGTTAGGTCCTGCGCGTCCGAAGCACTTCCGGCCAAAGCATGATACTGACTCGAATAGGGTCTTCCCGCTCGGATCGTCGCCTTGGTCAACGACACAGTCGGTACCCTGATGGCATCTTCCTACGTCGACCCCAAGACCGAAATCGGTAGCATCTTCGGCACAGGCAGCAACGGAGCGTACATGGAGAGGTGCTCCAAGATTCCGAAACTGGCCGATCACCATCTCCCCGACGACGCACTCATGGCCATCAACTGCGAATATGGCGCCTTTGATAACAGCCAGCGAGTCCTCCCTTTCACCGATTACGACGCCGAGATCGATCGTGCCTCACCCCGACCCGGTCAGCAGCGATACGAGAAGATGGTCGCTGGGTTCTACCTGGGTGAGATCTTTCGGCTCATCCTGCTTGATCTCCACAATCGCAAGGTGATTTTTGACGGTCAGAATTCCTCCAAACTAAGCGAGCCGTATGTTCTGGACTGCAGTTTCCTGGCGACCATTGAGAGCGACGACACCGGAGATCTGCGGACAGCCAAAGATATATTGGAGAAGACACTTTCCATCACGCCTTCCCCGTCCGAGCTACGTTTCTGCTACGATCTGGCGCACATGATTTCGTTGCGGGCGGCTAGGTTATACGCGTGCGGCATCGCGGCGATTATGAAGAAGCGGGGTTTGGAAAGCTGCCATGTCGCCGTGGACGGGTCCGTGTTCAACAAGTATCCATGCTTCCCGGAGAGGGCGACTGGTGCGCTGCGGGAGATCCTAGAGTGGCCTGCTGATACCCCGGATCCGATCCGGTTGATTCCCGCTGTGGATGGTTCGAGTGTGGGCGCTGCGGTGATTGCGTCGTTGATCAGCAGGTCGCAACAGCAGTAAACCTAGCTTGGGTTCTATGGGTTATTGTCTTCATGTTTGTCGCATGGTGTTGGCTGGCGTTTCTGTATCATGCATTTCATATTTCTGGTAATAATTAGAGGATAGGAATACGATAGTGACTCGATTGATCTGTCTTGTTGAATCTCGTATACACGCAATTACCCGCCGCACAAATCTCCTGCTGAAGCATCTCCGGACACTCAAGCGGCAGCAAATGCTTCACACCGGGGACACTCCTCATCGATACCTGGATCCCACTGCGCTCAAAAAACTGACGAACCTCCTTGTCTACCCGATCCTGTGGTTCCACGACGTCGGACTCTCCGACCAGAATACTCACGCGTAGCTTCTCCTTGTCCACCGATTCCAGAGCACGCTGGAGTTCGTCGGACACATCCTCCGCCATACCGTACGTCGGCCATGCCGTCTTGGCCAGCTGATTCCCTTGCAAGCTGTCGCGTATCACCGTCTCGGTATCCTTTTGGTCGAGATTATCTAGATTCGCAAGGACATGGCTCACTGTCCAGCGGACCGACTCTGCGGTTTCGTATGCCGCTTTCTGTTGTTCCAGCATTTCTGGCGGCAGGAGTAGAGGCGTAGGGGGCGCAGGAGCGACCAGGATTAGGCCCCTGAGGTGGCTGATCAAGTCGCGTGGTAGCATTGCTAGAGTTGCCATCGCGACTTTACCTCCCATAGAGTGGCCGATGAGGATGAATCCGTGTGCCAGGATTGATTTCCTGTTTTGGTCTACTGCGAGCTGTTGCAGGACCAGCGCAACGTCGTTTGCCATGGAGGATATCGAGTAGGCCGTGTTATCGTCCTGTGATGGCCCCGTTGATTTGCCCCATCCTCGATGGTCGATTGCAAGGATTGGATATGTTGAGTTGAGAGACGCAGGGGAGTCTGGCGATGTGAGTTTGTACCATGTCGCGGAGGAGCCGCCCCAGTAGTGGAGGAAGACCAGGAGGGGTTTGTGGTGGTCGACGGCCGGGTGAGAGATACGTGCATGTATCAACACATCCGGGGGGTGGTGGAAGGTTATTGAGTCCATGCTGTCTGGATTGATTACTTGATTGAAAGGTGGACGTTCGGAATACTGACGTGCTAAGAGATGATTCTGTTACTATTATGGCTATTCACTGCGTCAGGAGAGGTTTAAATAGTCTTCTAGAGCTACCTGATAGTTAGACATGACTCTGGTATTAATAGTAATATTAACAAATAAACATCACGCCGTGTTGCGCCTGTCGATTATGTATGATTGATATAGTATCATAACCAATAAGTTGATGCTTTTTGCCCCACGCCAGTCAGATCTCGGATTTTCGGAGTCTCGGAGGATAGAGAACATGCGTCCGGACTTTGATGCTTGAAAACGAGACAACAAATAACTCAGACTCGTCAACATGCAATCGTGGAGACTAACGGCAAATATGTACAACCTGAATCTCAACAGGTCAACTCCTTCGATGCTCATTCCTTTGGTTGATGAGATGGTGCCCGTCCGACTCGATTGCCCTGACCAGGCGAACTGCCCTGCATTGTCTCAACCTCTTTCTTCGACACCAATGGCTCGTTCTTGCTGGGCGATTGGGCTCGGAGAGCGAGGTAACCACCGGCTAGCACAGCGAAAATACTCAGAAAGGCAATGTTACGGGAGCTGGAAGAGAATCTGTAAGTAGAGGTCCTCTGGTTAGAGTATGGCCGATAGCACGTACCCGCTCGCTTGAGGACGACGGCCATTTGTAAAATTTCCAGAATAAGCAGCCATGTTAAGTCCAGATAATAACTTTCAATTGTATAAGATTATTAGGAGGATCGTCAGTTGAGGCTTTATCACGTAGGCATATCTTTACATATATACAGTCTCAAGTCACTGAGTAGTGACGTCAAAAGCACCACGCATGAGCAAATCCATGTGGCATGATCGAGATCCATATTTGATACAATATCATATTCAAGATACACCAGGGCGCTGTTCGCATCCTCCTCAGGTTTGGTTCAAAGTAGTCTTGCGTCAATGCGACGTAGGGCTGCGGATGTTGTCTTGGCTGATTTTCGCCGTCGCGGGGTGGCACCTCTTGTTCTTCTCCTGCTGGCGAACAAGCTGCTCATTTGCAGTCCGACATTTGTTCTAGATCATATCTACTATACTGCTCACCTTTTCACTGTGTTCATGAAGGGAGAATACTATAGCTGCAGGGTGTAACCACGACAATGCTACGGCTATATATATATTGGACAACAAGCCACCATCATACCCCCGGGTTGCAGCTGAGTAGTATTTACAAAACAGTTTTGTCTTCTATTCGTACCATACTGTTATATTGAAGAAAAACAAAAGAAACAGACTGAATAGGCTCCTGTTCTTAATCCATAACAAGCTGGCTAGGTGAAAGAAGCCCTGAATATAGACGCTGCTTGAGGCAGAGGGTGAATGCCTTAGAAAGGTGGCAGAAAATTGTGCCTGAAGAGAGAGGCACCAACCGATTATTCAACTGGCCCCACTGTTCATTATTATTTGCATATGAAAAAGAATGAAAAGAGTCGATCTCCTGAATCTGCCAAGTGCCCCACTACGCTTGATGATGCTTGTCTTTCCGAGTTCCAGAGTTAGGATTACCGACAGTTGATTTGATACGAACTGCCTGTTCAGATAAGACTCAGCTGAAAGCTTGAGAACGTAATTTCCGCAGTGGGCCAAATATACCAATCATCTCTGTGCCTCCTCTCTACCCGACCCTCCCACCTAGTCGACATGCACTACAGCGGACTACTCCGCACGTAGTTTCAGACTCAGCCGCTAAACCCGGATCATATTATTCATGATTACTTAAAGAACTATAGATAGCGAGGAGAGAGGCAGGATTACTAGGCTAATAATGCATCAAATGGAATGTGAAGAACATCACATGGAGGTTTCCTAATCTAGACCTACGATTGACTGTTCCATTGGTAGATGTTCCTGCGTTAGAGCCGAGTGACAATAGACCAATTTCCTAACTCAGATTAGTGAGGTGACATTGTACCTGCGCTAAGTGCTGGCTTGCTTATTATGTGCCAGCCATGTCGCATCCCAATTGACTCTTCATCTCTACAATACGTCTGCTTAAACTTCAGCTTTTCCGAAAAGGGTATCCCAGGCCCGATGGCAGAAAAACGCTGCAATGATTGGTACGGAGTACTTCAGTCGTTGGAGCTAGCATGGCCCCCATACTGCTTCTTCAAATCTTCAGCTGGAGGTCAGACCAGCTCTCCATGTATAAATACGTCCAAGATGTAGTGGTGAACATCTGCTCCATTGCCAGGACAGACACTCCTTTCATTCTCTCCTCTCACGGCTGGTCCTGTCATAATGGCGAGGTTCGCTTGGCTTCTGACCTCGAGTCTTTCTTTCTCGATTCTTTCGACAGCTCTTCCGACTGACACTCATTTGCAAGCTCCTTCCAACTTTAGCACTTTCAATGTCGAACAATGGATTCCTTCTCTTGACTATGTTCCCCATAAACAGCAAGCCACCTTCCTCGCACATAGAATGTTTGGATTCTGACAGGATTTAGAACCATTCCTTTCCCAATTCAAAACAAAACCGCCCGTCCCTGGGACCCGGTTACTCAAGGCTCTACGGGAAACCTGACAAGCCATGATAACCATAAACGAGCAAGCTGTGGAGGTCCATCTCCGGACAGTCCCAGCAAGTTCTGGTATGAGACGATTACTCACAACGGCCAGTCGTCTTTCTTGGACTCGACCTACAAGAACAACTACAAGGTCTTTCGCAACGTGGTGACCGACTTTGGAGCCGACAACACCGGTGCTACCGATGCTTCAGCAGCTATTCAGAATGCCATCAACGGTATACCCTTCTGTCTTGCGCGTATGTCGTCCGGAAAGTTGCTAACGGTCAGTAGCTGGGGCCTCCAATGGCCCTAACCGGGCTAGCCACTCCATGGGCACCACTGGTCAACCTGCAATCATCTACCTCCCAGCTGGAACGTATCTAATGGAGCGAAGTCTTCAGCTCTATGTCGGTACGGTAATTGTGGGCGATGCTCTCAATCCACCTACTCTCAAGGCTAGCGCCAATTTCCCCACCGATCATATCGTCTACGGAAAAGATAACAAGCTGGGCGGCACGATCAACTTTTACATTGGCTTCAAGAATGTGATTATTGATTCTACGAGCGTTGCTGCGTCCAGGTCAATCACCTTGTTGGACTGGACCGTCTCTCAGGCCACGCAGCTGACGAATGTTGTGTTCAACATGCCGAACTATTCGAACCATGTTGGCGTGACAAGCCAGTACGACTCTAACAGCAATATCATTCTGGTCAGTTTGGTTATCATCATGCAAGGATACATAATGACTTCTACAGAACGATCTTACCTTCAATGGTGGTGCGATTGGCCTGGAGTTGAGCGGCCAACAATGGATCCTCAAGGGCATCACCATCAACGGAGCCAACGTCGGTATCAAGGCCGGCGCATTTCAGCTCGTCTGTCTCGACTGCAATCTCTCAAACGGTGCCACCGGTATCGATGCCAGTGGAATCTCTGGCTCGCTGACTGTCATCGATTCCAGCGGCAGTTCTCTCGGTAACATGATCGTCTCCTCCAACGCTGGTGGTAGTGCTCAGAACTCGATCATTCTGGAGAATGTGCAGTGCACCAACAGCGGCAGCACCGTCTCGCTTAACAACAATGCGGTACTCTCTGGCTCGGTGACAAACACCTGGGTGCATGGAAACATGGTGAGTCGATCTTCCCCTGGATTCTTGACCTGTCGGCTCACAGGATGTCAGTACTCCGGAGGAGCTACCACCCCTGCGAAAGAGCAGGGCACGCGAGTAACCACCCCTCGTGCAAATGTTCTTCTCGGAGCCAATTCCAAGTACTTTACCAAGGCACCGCCGACATACGCTCAGTACTCCTCCAGCCAGTTTATCAATATCAAGACTGTGAGCGGTCTCCCTGTTAAGGGAGATGGCGCCACCGACGACACGGCCAACATCAACGCCATCCTGGCTCAGTATGCTGGATGCAAGATCATTTACTTCCCGGCCGGTACGTACATTGTGACGGGGACGATTTTCGTCCCGGCCGGTTCGATCATTGTCGGAGATGCGTACGCGTCGGCTATCAGTGCTACGGGGTCCAACTTCTGGAATCCTAATGCTCCGACGACAATGGTCAAGGTGGGCAATGCGGGTGACGTGGGCGTCGCCCAGTTTACAGATATGCTGTTTACAGTTGCCGATGTCCTCCAGGGCTGCAAATTGGTAGGTTACCGTCACTATGTTTGGAGCTACCGCTAACTGTAGATAGGTCGAGGTAAACATTGCCGGAGCAGCTCCTGGCGACGTGGGATTCTGGAACACGCATTTCCGTATCGGCGGTGCAGTCGGCTCCAAAGTACAGACTAACTGCTACGGCACTCCAGACCAGTGCAAAGCCGCCTGGGGCCTGCTCCATCTGACCAGTACTTCCTCTGCATATATTGAGAACATGTGGGGTTGGACCGCAGACCACGACCTGGACGGCAATGGTGGCACAACCACCATCGCCACCGGCCGTGGTCTCCTCGTCGAAGCCACCAAGGGCACCTGGCTGGTCGGAACGGCTATGGAACACCACACCCTCTACCAGTACAACTTTGAGTACGCCCAGAACGTCTTCTCCGCCTTCCAGCAGAGCGAAACCCCCTACTGGCAGGGCTGGGGGAATCCCGATCTGGCCCCTGCGCCATGGTCCTCGAACCTGATCGCCAGCGATCCCAACTTCAGCAACTGCGCTGCCGGCGATGCAGGATGCCGCATGGCGCTGTTTGAGCGCATCCGTGGCTCCTCGAACTTGTTCCTCTATGGAGGCTGCGTCTGGGCGTTTTTCAACAACAACGGTGGATGTAATGGAGACTGCCAGGCGAACGCCGTCCGCATCCTGTCGTCGGCTGGCTCGGTGTATCTCTACGGTACCAATGTCAAGGCTATCAGCAACATCGTGCTCGAGAACACTGTTGCCGCCGCAAAGGAAAGTGACAACTATGGCGGATGGGGCGGTGTCGTCGCCGCGTACCTCCACAACGGCGACACAAGCAGTGGCACGCCCGGCTCCGGCGATGGCACGCCCAGCACCGGCGATGGGAACGGCGCCGTGGTTACCGGTAACGGGTTAAACTGGTACAGCTCTTCTCTGACCAACGGCGCAGCCGCATACCAGGATCCCGAATATTACTACTGCTTCGGTGGGTCGGCTGCTAACTTCCCACCCCTAGAGAACTGGATGGGCTTCACGGCGATGTTTAATCTAAACCAACAGACCTCCATGGCACTGGTCGAGTCGGGCCCCATCCAGGGAGATATCTGGAATGCCATCGTCGAAGTATCTGCCGCGGCCAAGGTCGATCCTCGATTGATCCTGGCAGTAGTTATGCAGGAGGTATGTCAGAGCCTCTATCCTCTTGGACCAATGCTAACACCTCACAGTCTAGCGGCAATGTGTACGTCGGCTGCACGAATAACGGCGTGCAGAACTGCGGGCTGATGCAGGCCTATGCGGGGTCGGTGTCGTTCGATCCCAACAATCCTCAAGGAAGCATCACCCAGATGATCATCGACGGTACACAAGGCACGGCACAAGGCGGCGGTCTCGTCCAATGGTTCAACAATGAGAATGTTGGGGCCAACACCGGTGGTAACCCGTACAATGTGCTCCGGGGCTACAACTCGGGCAGCATCAATTTCAACGATCTGAATGATCCCCAGGGGGCTACTGCTTCGTATGTCAGTGATGTGGCCAACAGATTGCAGGTGAGTCTTCTCTTCGGGATAGAGGAGCATGAGACTAACGAGGCTAGGGATGGAATGGTAATGATGGCCACGGGTACAGAGCTGCTTGTGGCTGGAGGTGATGAATACCTGCGGAATCTCAATACGGTAGTATGCCGTAGACGATCTTACCGAATCGTGGAATGCTCATCGCTTCATTTCATGGCCTATTATTGTTGGCTAATGTCACTCTTTCTGTATAACCAAGATAGCCATTACCTGATCACCTCGCCTTATGGTTACTTCCACACGTTTATGAACCGTAGAATACTAATCTCATATATGTTCCTATTCATTTACTACCAGTCGATGTGGATACAAGGAGATAGGGCTTTGCGCTGAGATAATAACATCATGTTGACTCGTGAACTTCAAAAACCAGCAATACTTTGACTTACTCCCGCAAGGAGGCGGCTAGTTTGGCATAGCTTCCACTGCCCAACGCAAACGTCTCTCTATTTGAAGATCTTCCGGAGCAGTGTGGCACTCCAGTATATAATTTTCTCAGAATGGCTTTGGAAGGTACTACATCAACTCGCATCCCCAGACCAGCCGCTAAGTGCGTTCTTCTTGCATGAACTAATCCCCTGCCATTTCGTGTGTCTGTAGTTTGTTTGACACGGAACGCGCAATCGTGCACACCATGGGCATAGTCGGGGTGGTTGGAGGGACACTGATGTTTCTAGCACTATCCCCACATCACCCCAGCTCTCGTATCTCAGATAAAGAACGACAGATGGTGAGAGGGGCCAATGGGACTCGGTTTGGCACAGAGACTGCAAGGCCACTTCGAATTGATTGCCTGGGTGGAATGCAGAGGAACTGTGAAGATTGAAAACAAACCGCAATGGTGTCCCAACACACTGTGATCAGCTGTATCTTGGAAGCCCAAGTAAACTGAGATCTGTGTCAACTACCAGAATAAAGCCTCTCACGGCACAAAAGATAGCCATCCGCTGTGAGGACTCCAGACCTCACAAGATCATCCCTAGTAAACCTGTAGATTGCCCTCGGCATGCCTACGGCCAGCCTCGTCTGAAATAGCAGCGCACCTAACTAGAAGCGCATGATCACTGCCCGGTTTTTCTTGGCTGCGACGTCCCTCAGATATTGGCATTTGCAGCAAATGCTTGCGCCGTAATAAAGCAACAGCGATCCATGGGCTCAATAGCGAGCGAGGAACAATCGGCCTGAATGTCAGCATCGGCCCCTCGGTTGAGGACACGCTTCACAGTAGCGAGGTGCCCCTTCTGAACTGCAAGATGGAGAAAGCCGCTGGAATAATCTGTCACATTGAAGCCGAGACCCAGCTCATTGAGCATCCCATGCTCGTCGTCTGACCACGTCCAGCAGCGACATGAATGGTAGAACCCGCTCTTTTACAGTTTCCTTAGGGTGTAAATCTGCCTCTGCTTTGATTTCCTTCTTAGCTGCCTCAGTATAGACATGCTTCACCGCCCACTGAAATCCAGAGTTGCTGCATTGGGCGGTCTTGTATTGGTAGAGCTGGAAATTGAGCGTGCCGTAGAAGATTTGGGTGATTTAGCGCAATGCTTTGAGATCTCGCTGCGAGTCTACATGGTCCACGACGAGTATTGTTGCCTCGATGCGGTGGAAAGTATGGAATAGACACGAAAAATGGCTTCACACGCGATGGAGACTATGAGAGGTCAATGATAGCAGCCCCTCAAAATTCGGTCATGGTTTACTGAGGCTACCAACATGCCACAAATGTAATCCTTCTACTCTATCCGCTTCAATCCGGCATTAGGTGAGAATACGCGCTCTCTCCTGCTCAACTTCCTTTGAACCAGGCCACACTTCCAGCATATCCAGAGTCGAGATCGGAATCCTCCTCACGGCACATTACCCGGCTTCCTGAGCCTCCATTCATCCACGTGCTGATACCGAGACGCAAGGACTATATCCACAGCATTAGGGCTGACATCACAGCATTAGGGTGGACATGCAGCCATAATCACTAGCATGAAATCACGCACGCACGCAGGTAGCCTCAATCCCAACAACCACCACAATGGCAGGAATAGTCTCGCAGTGGAGAATCTCAATGGCTCACCAAGAGCATATCCCGTCCTATTCCTTCAAGTCATGCGGCGAATCTACTGCGCCTTCTTCGGTTAAACTGAAACATATTGAAATACATGCACTCTGGCATCAGATGAGGGATCGAATCAAGCTATGGATTTGGACCTGCGGGATTTGGACCTACAGCCAAGTGAGTCAACGTTAGCTTTAGATTGCGTAACGATGCTCCGCAGATGCGTGCAGAAGCCAAAGAAAACTCTGCATCCTAAAATCTCACCAGCAGCTGAGGCGAGTCTTGCGAGATGATGCAATTTTGAAGTATACCACATCTCATTAATAATGTATGCATACAGATACAGCGGATTTCACCTACCCTGAAATACATATGGTTACAGTACGGGGTGTATTGTTATATTACCTTTATTACTCGATACACCAAGACAATTCTGACGTAAAATACCAATACACGATGGGTGTTTCTTAGCGTCGCGTAATATACGTTGCTTACAGGCGAGAAATCTATGATAAAAAGAGAGTAAATGGACTAAATAGGAAAATGATCCTCGAGGTAATCTGCATATTGTGCAGACTCCCTGCTTATCCATATCAGGTTAGGGTCTTGTTGGTTGATGCACTTCTCAGCTGAGACTGGGAATTAGCCAAGGCGCTTACAGCATTTTCACATTGGGGCTCCCAGACAGGTGAATGAAACACTCCGTGGGGACGGGTTGTAGGAGTGCTGTCAACTGCTGCTGTGGACTTTTGCGTTGTCTGACCTGCCGTCCTGAATCTCCTTCAACTCCAGCCCCTCGAAATGTCAGTGTTGAGCACGCTAGGTCTGGAGAACTGCGCAAGCAGCTTTTCCTATACCCAATATGCCGTTTCGATAGCAATAGCCGGATTGATTCTGGTAAACCTGAAGGGTGTGGTCGGGTTCTGGCATGTATGTCTTCTTGTCGCGCTGTAGGAGCCGTGATCCAGCCATGACTTACTATCCTAGGTGCGGTTAATCAAAGGCCTATTTACCCAATACTTTCTCGCCAAAGACGCAAAGCCCGAGACGAACGATACCAAGCGCAATGGCAAGGTCGTCACAGTTGCAGAGGGAATCCCTCGTCTCTTTTCCTACCTTGTCACGACCCATCGCAATTCTCCCATTGACTGCGACTATAACATGCACAAGTCCAACAGCACCTTCTTCTCTGACCTGGACATCAATCGTGCCCAGTTGCTAATGCGGCTCTTTGGTGGTTTACCGCGGTGGAAGCCAACCTCGGACGGGAAAGCAGTAAGCAAGCATAACCAGGAGAAGACATTGAACATTGCGCTCGGAGGAGTATCCTGCGTCTTCAAGCGAGAAATTAAACCGCTCCAGCGGTTTGAAATCTGGTCTCGCGTGCTTGCTTGGGACGATAAGTGGCTCTACATTGTGAGCTACTTTGTTCTCCCGGGGACTGGCGTTGCAGTCATGAAGTCCCTGGATGAGGAAGCAAAGAAGGGAAAGGAGTTTGATCCCAATAAGGCTATTTTGGCTTCTTCTCTCAGTCGATACGTGTTCAAGGACGGGAGGATGACAGTCCCACCAGAAGATGCACTTGTCTGCAATGGGTTGTACCCGGCAACGAAGAGCGCGAAGGATGCTGGAGGGGACGAGAGGGCATTTGTCAGTGAAAGAGGTCGAGCATTGGAGGTTGCACGATTTTTTCACGGATTAGATACTCTCCCTTCGCACTTTGGGGTTGCAGCATCTTCGGTATTGGGGCGATACGCTGATCTGTAGCCTCGAGCTGAGAATTTAGATAACGGTGATGTCCAGCGTCTCGTGCACCTGCATATATATAGACTTTTGGCGAATATTATGAATGATATCCGTCGAGAGTAGGAAACTCTAGATATACATGAAGTGAAGGTCCAAAATGAAACAAAGTCATACCAGACCACAGACCTTGTTTCTATCACTGTGGTGGTGGCAAGCTCAACGTAAGAATATAATGAACTATCAACACGTAAATCTGGGGTAAAGAGAAGTATCCTCGAACAAAGTAAAAGCATGAAACTTGAACTGCAATCAAGAACAAACGCCGGTGAGCATCATCTGTAAGGGGATGCCGCCCGCTCACGCAGTGGCAACATCTCGTCTCCTCCTAGGTGGTCATTAGTCGGGATCTTCTGCATGTCCTTGTGCTTTCGCTTTTTGCAGCAGGAACAACAGCATGCGCAGCAAAAGATCTTGCGCAGAGGGCTTGGGGGCATCTTTGCGTCGGGACCTCTGATGATGGCCCCGGGATGTACCACGTTCCAGACCATAATGGCAAACCACATGGGCACTGCGTCGAAAACGTACAAGTACCATTCGTGCCGTGGAATGGGGTTTGAAGCGTCGGTCCCTGAGGAGAATTCCACCAGCCGATAGATGATGCGCACAGTAATGAACAGCAGACTCGCGTATAACGCATACAGTAAGCCTCTCCATTTCGTCTTGATTCCGACCAGTCTTCCCTGGCGATCTAGGTGGAGCATCTGGCGGTGAAATTGGACTGCGATAAAGAGGAAGAGAACAATGAAGAACTGTTGGATACCAATGCCCCCCATGTAGATGTGAACACCCTTCATCATCGTGGCTTGATCCGCCCCGGGCCCAGCCATGCCACCTCCAATCAATTGGATAACGAAGGATCCCAGGTCCAAGAGGACAAAGATCATGGCGAGCAGGGAGGGATTGAAGATGCCTATTCGACGGTCCGGTAGAAAGAAATGGATCATCCGAGCCAGAACCATGTAGTCGAATGCATTGACCCCTGAAGCGATGGTTAGCACCTATCTGAATCAAGACGAGAAATTGACGGGAAAGGCGTACACAATGGAGACAGAAGAATGAACAACTGAGTGATTGTGGCAAGAGTAGTGTCCTGCTGATTCCGCGTACTCAGTGTGCGTGTCAGGAACCCGATACACTCCCATGCCGCACTCATCAAGATGACCCAGACGAACCCTGCCTTGTGAACAGTGGCCTGGACAAAATGCGCGATCATCAGGATACCGAAGAGGACGGAAAAGGCGAGTGCAGCGCCAAAGGAAGGGTAGTACTGGTAGAGGGCATTGCACTCGCTCGGCGGCACGTAGCCATTCGCATCGGGAGTAACGGTAGGTGTGCAGGTGTTGGAAGGCAGATCCAGCGACAGACTGAAGGGCTTGATCGTGGGAATGTCAATTGTGATATGGGGGTCATAATCATCTGGGGCTCTCTGCTGGAGACTGGCGACGTCAGTTGTAGTCGGAGCAAGAGTGGGAGCAGAAATCGGCGCAGGAGTCGGCGCAGGAGTCGGCGCAGGCACAGCAAGCACTCCAATTGCAGAAATGAGCAACAGATAAAGTAACGACACTTGCAGACGCATATCTGAATGAGTTGGTTTGAGCGACCAGAAAAAGAATGGGAAGATCGATGACAGCGAGCTATTCAATCACAATAAAAGCCGAAGGTGACACAAGTCAAGGAGCATAGAAAAGAGATAAGAAAATTGGTAGGCGCTTCCCCATACACTCCAAGGACAGCCGTGATTTAAACCTAGATTTGTATTTGGATGATTGCAGCAATCTTTGTTGTGCTTTTTGTTGTTGCTGCTGCTGTTGTGATACACAGTGATCCGCCATGCCGCCTCCTGATTCTATTTCCGGAGTCAGCAAGAGATGCAGGGTTGTATGTGTGAGCATCTGGCAAATGGACCAGTCACAGCGCATGGCGGCTATTGTGCCTTCAGATTCGATCTATATCAAGAGGATTTATTGGGTTAAGACTCGGTGATTAGGCGTCAAAGAGTCGTGGAGGGGGAATGGGACACGGTCGTTGATTGGATTCTTGTTAGGCTACCGAATTTGTTCTTAGTCGTTCAGTAACTGGTAATTGGTAAATAACAGAGCAAAAAAGAGCTGAATCAGGCTATTTTGCTTGTAGTCTAGCTTAGTTTCAGTTTTACGTAGGAGCCTGGGTTAGATTGCCCAAGGAATCTGACATAGTATGTATTGTGGCACAGTCTTAGGCTAAAATCGGCCACCCGTATTCTACGAGTCTAGACTGTTTGTCTAGAGTACATGGACCCTGTAATAAGCGATGTAGCAGACCATTTCTGTATCGATGCAACATCTCCTACCACGTAAGGGGCCACATAGCTCAGCTGATGGAGAGAAGTAAGCACTAGGCGCTAGCATCTTAATAGCAGCACAAACTTCATATTACTGGTACTCCACATCAACCCAGATCATGGAAGCCAAGCTCAAAGGATTTACTCACACTTAAGCACAAATTCTGGCGTTTGTATGGCTGTGCAGCAGGTAGTGCTATTGGGCTGTCAGCACCAGCACAGCAGAATTGATGAGAGAGAGGAAGGCGGGATACGTACTACTTTTTAGCTGCATTTTCAATATGAATAATGGCTTTATCCCCAGCCTCCTGTTTTATGCCCTATTCTTTCTTGCTGTAGGCAGATTCGATTAGATCCACTGGGCTCGGTGACTGCTGGTGATGTGTTCCATCGCCGCTGAGAATGTCTTTGGCCCAACAGTGGCTGCAGACTGTCGAAATGGATTCGACTTTACTCTGTTGTTTGAGGAGGGATTCTTTGTCATTGCTCCTTGCAGTATCCTTCTTTTGACTCTGCCGTTGCAGTTATATCGATTAGCGACTCAACGGCCTCAGGGTTCCACCACTGGTCCTGTTCTCTACGTAAAGCTGGTAAGACTGGATTGCTGAGATATGGACATACAGGCCCGTAGGGTGAAACTAAGACCATGCACATAGCTAAGCCATCTCATTTCCACGGTCGTCAAAGTCGCGCTCCTCATTCTTCTTGTCATTCCCGACCTCCATGTCCCCAAGACTCGTGCCACGATCGCCGCCGCGGCGATATCTGCAGCGGCCTCTATCTCAGCGCTTGCCCTGTCATATTGGCAGCATCGTCGGTCGCCGAGGCCGTCAACTGTCTTGACGCTTTTTTTGGGCTCATGTATTCCCTTGGATGCGGTTCGTGCTCGAACAATTTGGGCAGTGCAAACCAGGACGTTCTTTATTGTCTTTGTCGTCGGTCTGGGATGTGATACCGTCAAGTTCATCTTGGAATGCCTGGAGAAGGCAGGGCATCAGACCCAGGATCTGAATCCGCTACCCAGCGAGACCACTGGCAACGTATTCAATCGGAGTTTCTTCTGGTGGCTCAATCCGTTGCTGGTCCACGGCTTCAAGGAGGTCCTGGAGGTCGAGAAACTAACTACTATCGATGAACGTGTGACTAATGAGACAGACGCGGATGTATTTGCAAGAAAATGGGACGCTGGTATGGTATTTGCCAATTGTTTAAAACACTGTTAACTGACACGCTGGTAGTGGTCTTCAAATCGTCGTCGGCGATGATTCTCCTGCTTCTCGTCCACCATCGGTGGGCTATTCTCGCCGCGGTCATCCCTCGTCTCGCGCTGACAGGTTTCACCTTTGCCCAACCTTTCCTGTTGACTAGGATCATTAGCTACATCACTGAACCCAACGGCGCGCTGACTGCTGACTACGGCACCGGTCTCATCGCCGCCACCGTCCTCATTTACATCGGCCTTGCCATCACACGAGCCAATAATCAACACAAGACATACCGGCTTATCACCATGATACGCAACAGCCTTGTTCCCCTGGTGTACCGGCAGACCCTGCGTCTGGATGTTGGTTCGGTCCGCGATTCTGCCGCACTCACCCTCATGAGCGTCGACATTGAGCGGATTAGCTCTGGGCTGCGGTATGTTCACGAAATTTGGGGCAGTCCAATTGACGTCGCTCTTGCACTTTGGCTGTTGCAGCGGCAGCTCGGCGTCGCTGCGGTGGCGCCGGCTGGTATCTTTGTGGGTACGTTAAACTTTCTAAATATAGGAAATGCAAGTCCGTTGCTGACGAGATAAAAAGTATGCAGTGTGTTTGGCCTCGGAGTAGCGAGCACCATGGGAGCACGTCAGCGTCGTTGGCTCGAAGCCATTCAAGAGAGAGTTCAAGTGACATCGGAAATGCTCAAGAGCATGAAGGAGATCAGGCTGAGCGGGTTGCAGGCTCCCATGGCGTCGAAGCTACAAGGTCTGCGAGCCCAAGAGGTTTCAGAATCGCGACCCTTCAAGAAGGCGTTGGTAGCTATTGTGACGTTGTGTAGGTGAGATTCCCCCTTTACCCAGGGTCCAAAAGTTGACAGTCTAAGCGTTTACCACTGCTGCCTCCGGTCCCTTATTGGCGTTCACGATGTACACTCTTCTAGCCATCCGAGATGGAACCCGTGTTCTCGACTACGACAAAGCGTATACCTCCTTGTCGCTGTTGGCCCTGCTGCAGACTCCGATGGCGCTTATTCTCGACGCCTTTGCCGGGGTAGTCACTGCTGTCGGAGCCTTGCAGCGCATCGGCGAATATTTGTCTAAATCTGCCGCATGTGCCCCCGAGCAGGATAATAATGCTGGAACGAGGCGGCTGTCATCCCCGTTGCTGTCCTACCCCTCGTTCGGCGAAACGGAGAAACAGAGGGACACAGTCGTCTATATGCGCGATTTTAGCGCCGGGTGGGACGAGAAGAAACCATTTGTCATCAAAGATCTTAGCATTGAGATTCTCTCATCGAGCATCAACTTTGTCGTCGGACCTGTGGCGTGTGGCAAGACAACGCTGCTCCATGCCATTCTCGGCGAGACCGTCCACACCGAGGGCATCCTGCAATTGTCTCCCTCTAGAATCAGCTTCTGCTCTCAGACGCCGTGGATTAGCAATGATACAATCCAGCACAATATCCTTGGGACGAACCTCTTTGTTCAAGCCTGGTACGACAAGGTGGTAGACGCGTGTGCGTTGCGAGAAGATATCCGGAGTTTTCCTCATAGAGACCAAGAGGTCATTGGCAATAGTGGAATGACGCTGAGTGGAGGTCAAAAGGCACGATTGGTGAGTGGGATGGATATCCAGAAGCAAAGAAGTAGAGGCTTACTCCACCAGGGAATTGCGAGGGCTATATATGCCCAGGAGAAGCTCCTCTTGCTTGACGATGTATTCAGTGGGTTGGATGCAAAAACTGAAGAGCGCATTTTCCACAACTTATTTGGTGCCAATGGACTGCTCAAGGAGGGAGATACAACTGTTATTTTGGCTACAAATGCAGGTAGGTAATCTCTTCCCTTGCAGAGATTATTTCTGACCCGGCAGTCCATCGGATCGCCTATGCGGACAATATCATAGTTCTCGATAGCAATGGACGCCTGGCGGATGAAGGTACCTACAAGGAGGTGAACGCGTCCGCGAGTGAGATCACGCTCGCACCCACGGCTAGCATAGGCGTGGAGAAGAAGGAGTCTCCTGAAGAGACAACGTTGGGACCCTCGAGGCCGCCTTCTCTGATTGAAACTCCTCAAGGAAGCGAACGGCGGACGGGAGACATGACTGTCTACAAGTACTATGTCCAAGCTGTCCACCCTTGGAATGCAGTAATCTTTGTCATCGCATGTGCCATGTTTGTTATTGGTCTCAGCTTACCTCGTGAGTATACGTTGTATGCCAGACTGAGAGAGATCGACACTAATTTCCGCAGAATTCGTGGTGAAATGGTGGCTTCAAACCAGCGATGAGTATACGATCAGCCACCGGGGCCAGTATTTGGGTATCTACGCTGCACTGGCTGGCCTGTCCATTGTCTCACTTGCTATCGGCGCTTGGTACGGAGTTCCTCACCCTTTCTGTTGCAGGATGCTAATGGTGTAGGCAACTGACTGAGCGAATGCTTGCCCGAGCCTCGACCCATTTTCACAACACTCTCCTAAGCACCGTTCTGAATGCCCCCCTGCGGCTGTTCTCAACGACTGATGTTGGGACCATCATCAACCGCTTTGCGCAGGATCTGCAATTGGCGGATATGGAACTACCGCTGGCGCTGTTCAACACCACTGTCGAGCTGTTGCTGTGTGTGGCCCAGCTCGTCATCATCGCCGTGGCTTCGAAGTACATCGGCATCGCTCTGCCGGCCCTCCTGGGTGTCTTCTACCTTGTACAGAAGTTCTACCTCCGGACCGCCCGCCAGCTGCGCCTTCTTGACATCGAAGCCAAAGCCCCCCTGTTCTCCCGCTTCCTCGAGGTGTTGTCCGGACTGGTGACCATCCGCGCCTTCGGATGGCAGGACGAGTTCGAGCGCCGCAACCGCCAGGCCTTTGATATCTCTCAGAAACCCTTTTACCTGCTGTTCTGTGTCCAGCGCTGGCTCAACCTCGTCCTGGATCTGGTGGTAGCAGCCATCGCCGTGATCGTCGTGGCCATCGCCGTGCGCACAAAGGGCAGCGTTGACGCGGGATTCCTCGGCATTGCGCTGGTCAATATCGTGCAGTTCAGCATCAGTATCAAGACATTGCTGTCCAACTGGACGCAGCTGGAGATATCCATCGGTGCAGTGGCGCGTATTCGCTCCTTTGCCAAAGATACCACCTCTGAGGAGGAGGGCCATTTGCAGGATGACGCGCTCCCAAGCGTTCCGCCGTCCTGGCCTGAAAAGGGTCATATCGAGTTTCGAAATGTGACGGCCACATATGACGGCTCTACGCAGATGGTGATTAAGAATTTGAATCTCACTATCCAACACGGCGAGAAAATAGCTCTGTGTGGGAGGAGTGGAGGGTAAGTCTTTTGCGATTTCTCTTATTTAATCAGTAACTAATGATGTACAGCGGAAAATCGTCCCTGGTTTCAGCTCTATTCCGCCTCCTGCATGTCTCCCAGGGCACAATCACTGTTGACGGAATCGACATCAGTACCATCCCCCGCGAAACCTTATATACCCGCCTTGTCTGCGTCACACAGTCGCCGCACCTCCTATCGGGCACAATCCGAGAAAACATCGACCCATTCGGCACTGCCTCTGACCCAGCCATCGAGCACGTCCTGAAGGAAGTCAAACTCTGGGACAGTGTGGAATCACTGGGTGGCATCGGCGTCTCCCTGACTGATGATCACTTCAGTGTGGGGCAGAAGCAGCTGTTGTGCCTGGCACGGGCCATGGTTCGGGCCGGCTCGATCCTCATTCTCGACGAGGTGACTGCCAGCGTCGACTGGGAGACCGATCAGCTGGTGCAGAAGATCATCCGTGAGCATTTTGCAGAGAGGACAATCATCACCATTGCGCATCGGATCACCACCATCCTGGATGCGGACCGGGTGGCTGTCATCTCGGAGGGGGAGGTTATTGAGTTGGCGCCGCCCAGCGAGTTGCTGGCGCGGGACCCTCCCAGTCTGTTTCGGGGGTTATACAATGCCAGCACTATGAATCTGGCCGCTATTTAGTTCAGTGTATATTGTCTCACACCCAGAGTTACTATAGAACGCGTTGTTACTGCTAGAACCAAATTGCGGCCTCTCAAGAGTAGGATAATAGGGTCCTTCATTGCCTGGAGATTAACCATCCAGTCGCAGCTGGGATGTATCTGACATCACGCCTCCAGCCTTTGTCATGCTTAGCTAATTTCTAGCGAGGTATCATCACAAATAGTCTTAACATCCCTGCTAGCAGCTTGCGAACACGCGGTTCAGCCCGAGGTATCATTGGCCAAGGTTCTGCTACCTGCCTGCCTCCCACTGCGCCAGCGGCGGTGAGTCAGGGGGAATCTAGTTCCGAGCACTATATAATTAACTACGGAATAACTATGACGAATGGGTGAAGAGACTAGTAAAACATTCAGGGTGTGGCTTTTTTTTAGGGTCACATCGAATTGTGCCGCCCGCAGGCTACTCCGCACTACCCAAGTTACTGATTGGAAGGCCGTCCAGGGCCTAGGCAACGGACAGGGCAACGGCTGTGCAAAAGCCAAGTCTCTTGGCCAAGGTGATGTAATTAAGCTTATGAATGTTATCGGTGATTTCTCGGATAAGTGCGGGTTATCCGCCAAGTGCTGCTTTAAAAAATTCACCGATTGGGTGCCGCAGTTATATGATCAGCCTGGCTGGAGATGGCTGCAGGTAAGTATTACCCCTCGTACGATACGATCTGGTATTCGAATGCATTCGTGTATTACATGTTTTCATACCTTAACATTCAGCGTAATAATACCGTTGTATCAAGATACCTAACCAGCGGCGTAAGTATCTCATACCAAGGACTACTATCCTGCCCCTGGCGTAAGTACCAGCAGACCAAGAAGAATAGATTACTCTGACACACTATAAAATGCGTAAGATTTATTGATTAGGCGACTGGTCCATTTTCGCCTAATATATCCCTGCAAAGGTGATTGAAGTCGTGCTATAGTTTCCACTTTGGTTACCTCAGTTTATCAGCCAAGGCGGGTAGGTCCAGTCTACGGTATCCCCAAACAAATGCGACTAGATGCATGAATGCGTTGTTTTCTATCCCACGTAAGACAGCAAACTAATATCGAGCACCCCTCCTAGAGAACCGGTGAAGGTAGTCCGTCGGAAAGCGACGCGTCCTAGCTCGCAACATATCCGCCCGCTCTTGCAAGCTCATATTGGCCTGCTGCGCCCCTAGAGGCACCATGCACTTAGCAAGACAGGCGTAGTCCTTCTGTAGTAACTTGACCGTCAGCATCATGTAGTCAATGTTTCGGAAGACGAGCGCGTTTTCGTTGGCATAGCGGTCTCGGTCTTTCAGGAGGGCCACAGGATGATCGCGCCAGTGGCGACGCGGGTGCAGATGGTGTGAGGTGTGGTAGCCGTCATTGAAACAAAAGCGGTTACTCTGTAAATGTCGATGACCATTAGTTTGCAAGTTTGCAATTAGGCAATTGCAGAGGCGCAGACGTACCGCAACATCGATCAGAGTGATGCTCGACCGAAAGTCGGATGCTGGATCGTCAGGATCCACAAACGCATGTTGTCCCCAGTTGCCCGCCATGAGGCCCAGTCGAAGAGTCAGCAGTGGTAAGATGAACACGCAAAACGCGGCGCGAGGGTTGACGTGTCTCCACATCAAGTAGATGAGCATGTAATTGCTCCCCTCCCACAAAGCTGTCTTGAGGGCATATTTCCGCTTTCCCGTCCGCAGGAAGTACAGCGGCAGATCCAGCCAGATTAGGAAAAAGAAGCGGCCCACGTAGCAGGCAAAGTCCGTGATTGAGTCGCGGTCATACCACATGGTTGAGTTGAGGTCTGCCGGCCCGTTGCCCTCAACATGATGATGCTTGACGTGGTGGTAGTAGTATGAGTTCCAGGTGTGGCCCAGCAGCGGATCCACGAAGTAGGGAAACAATCTGTCGAGTACCTGATACTTTGGGGCGAGGACGCCGTTCATATGGACATACTGGTGCTTCATGAGGGTGTACGTGCCTGCGAACCAGACATGCAAGATCCAGTGCAGCAACCCATGGATCCAGGTAAAGTAGTAGCAGTGCAGCCAGATGGCGCTGGGAATAGATATTCCGAAATAGACTAGCAGATGAGTGACCATAACCACGTCTGTAGGGTGCCGGGCAATTTCTTGAGCCCAGGCGATATAGGGATCTAGGGCGTATTTTCGGACGAATGGCGGCAGCTGGGTGCGCAACTGATGGGTATCCCAGAACTGGAAGACTGTCGGATCGAACCCTACTTCCTTTGGATTGTTCAGACACTGTAGCGTCTGGACAGTTTCGGATGTTTTAGATGTTTTGCCTGTGGCTATCAGTTATCTGTGACACTACTGGGACACTGGATACACACTTTCTGCTTCTTCATTCTTAAGTAGCTCCTGAAGCACCAATTGATCAGGAAGTGTTAGGTAAGGGTCGATGAACGTTGAGGGATCCATGATGACGCTATGCGGACAGCTGGATTGTCATTGCAGAGAGCAGTTTCCTGGTGAGCTGGCAGAGTTATATATAACAGGTCCCAACATCGAAGTGAAGTGACCAAGATATCCCCCAAGCTTAACTGAGCATGGCCGATTCACACCCAAGACCCATTTCTATTAAAAGGCAATGCGTAGAGGAATCAATGATGCCTGGAGGCTAAAGTTCTTTAGGGTGTTTCACTGTCTCGTGAATGGCGGGGAAGCACAGCCACTGTCATTAGACGAATGTTCCCTAGCCACGTTAGGGGCTTTTGGAAGCGTATACGAGTTTTAGCTCTTAGCCAAATAGGGAAGTAGATTATACGAGAGCGATGTCCGTGCGAGAAATCGCAATGAACTAGGCGGAAGCATTATCAACATCACGATAATTGAATTGAATGAACTGGCTCAAATAGGTAGCAATGCGTTCAGAAGATATCAGACAGGCGTAGTGGACCAAACATCAACGTAAAAAGTTACATGAAACGAGAGACAGGAGTAAGAATACAATCACGCTTGTGTAGCAAGCAGAGTCTGAGCCATCTCCCATACACGAGACCCATCCACAAGATCCTCAACAGTAACATGATACCCCTGCCGCTGCCAATAGGCTGCAAGCAAGGCAGTCGCCACCAGATCACCGCCGACGGTGAAGAAGTCCGAGTCCAAGTCCAGTGAAAGATCTGAGGACCCAAGAACACGTCTCCAGCTGTCGTAGATTGCATCAACCATGGCACCAATTCGCTGGTCCGAAGGGGCAGTAGCATGCCCATTTCCATTCACCAATGGTCCAGCCGGGTGTGGTAACGGAAGGACAGCCTTGTTCTCGATCCACTTCGAGGGAAGTTCTTGCGCTGTGGGATCAGATTGGCAGATACACTGAACAGTCTCGCAAACCAGGTCCAGCAAGACCGTTGCGGTCTGCTCACCCACAGTTCGCGACGAAGTGATGAGGAGGACCTCCATCCCCTCCTCATCTAGCGGAGTAGTCTTGATCGCCACGTCAGCCTCGTCTGCTGCGGGACAAAAATCACCAATGGTGTAGTCCCTGGTATCAAGAGTCACAGTGGAGACCTGATCGATGTTCTGGTGCTGCACGATGGTGCTGAAGCGGGTAGATGGAGTCCAGGGACTACATTCTCTGACCAGCTGGCGCATGCCGATAGACTCGTGAGACATGCTAGCCACATGCTGGGATTGCAGGTTCCGCAGAAGATCAGTCATAGTGGTAGTATCGTCAATCGTGGCGCGGACGGGAATAACATTCAGGCACGCGCCGATGATGCGCTCCATGTCTGCGCCAGGAATATTGCGACCGGAAGTAACATGGCCAAAGACCACATCAGTCGTTCCGGAAAGTGAAGCCAGAACCGTTGCCCAAGCGGCTTTCAGAATGGTAGCAAAGGTAATGCCCAAGCTGGAGAGACTGGTGGAGGAAACAGAAATTGTGCGGGTCAGATGCAGATCATAGACATTGCGGTAGTCGGGCTTTGTATGAGCCACCACATTGGTCATCTTTGAATCTGCCAACAGGTTCTGCCAGTAGGTCGGAGAATCGCTGCTGCGCTTGGAGGAGTCGATAGCGGCCACGCATTGAGCAAAAGGAACCTCCGGGGTTATTGACTGGCCGGAGAAGATACCCTGCAGAGTCTGCCAAATCTGTGGCAGGCAAACGCCGTCATACTGAGCATGAGAAATGCGTAGGATGAGACGGTGACGTTCTTGATTGCCGACAACAATCAACTTAGCCAGTGGATCTCCAAGCTGTAGATCCGAGGCAACGTCTTTGCGACAAAGTTCGGCACAAAAGATGTCAAGCTCTTGATCAGTTTCGTACCACTCAGCTTCATGCGGGGTCTTCTTGAGCACGACTTGGTAAAAGCGATCACCGTGCGCCGTAAATGCAGTGCGAAGGATCTGATGCGCTTCGAGGAACCGCGTCCAGACGGCTTGTACGTAGTCGGCACTCCATGGGAGCTTTCCTTGGCCGTCCAGGAAGAGGTAGTTGAGAAGGCCGCGTGTTTTCATCATCGAGTGTGTAATCGCCCATGCCTGGAAGTCTGTTGTTGGCAGAACGTCGACGATGTTATCAGAACTCGTGTTAATGTCGGCTGCAATCTTGGCCACGAGGTCGGAACTAGCATTGTGGATCAGAGAGAAGGGCTCGTAAGTGACCGCAGACACCGGCATATCAGCATTTTCTAATTTCTTAACAATTTGAGCCGCCATTGCCGAGAGAACTGGTGTTCCGAAGATCTCCTGAACAGAGAGCTGCCATCCCTGAGCCCTAGCCAAACTGGTCAACTTCATTGCAACGATGGAATCACCTCCGGACCGGAAGAAATGATCCCCAGCGCCGATTGTATGTGCTTCCACTTGCAAAACCTTAGCCCACAAGTCACGCAGCTGGAACTCTGTCGGCGTCGTAGGCTCTTGCTTGAGGCTGTCAGCCAGGGCATAGGCTATCGCGTCTTCGGCCGACAGAGATAGAGCAAGCTCACGCAGCTGTCGACGATCCGCTTTGCCATTCATGGTCAGTGGCACCCGTGCCAGGGGAACGAACATGGAAGGAATCATGTACGAGGGCAGACTTTGGCTGAGAGTCTGCTGTAGGCGAATCAGCTCCTCCCGCAGCTCCGGCGTCATCTCCATAACTTCGGCTTCGCCACTGCGGTTGCTGATGTGCAAGAAGGCCACCACTTGCTGACGCTGAGTGGCCGGATCTTTCACGGCGTCGACAGTTGCATGTGCTAGGGAAGGCATCGCCTGTCGAACTGCATGTTCAATCTCGCCAAGTTCGACACGCTGGCCACGTACCTTGACTTGCGTGTCTTTGCGGCCTGCGAAGCGAATAGTGCCATCTGCGTTGTATCGAACCAAGTCGCCGGTGCGGTAGAAGATGCGAGGGCGGCCGGAGTCACGCGCCGGAGCCCAGACAGGGTCTCTGATGAATGCATTCGCAGTCTTGACTGGGTCATGAAGATACTCTCTCGCCACCGTTGGACCTTCGAGCAGTAACTCACCCACGCAACCAACTGGGGTCAACCGATTGAAATCCTGGGGACTGGCAATCCAGTACAGAGCACCAATAGCTTCACCCAGGTTCGCAGGATCACTACTTGCTGTAGCGGGAGGCATTCCTGAGCAGTACACAGAACACTCAGCGGGGCCGTAACAGACAATCAGATCGAGCACACTATGCCACTTTGCGATCGTGTCCCAGGTTGATGCCTCGCCTCCGAGGACAAGCGTTCTTAGAGACGGGATGTCGTTCGCAGGAAGCAAGCTGGCTACGGTGGGGGTCAAAAAGGCCCAGTTGCAACGGAATTGGTTGATGGCCTCTGGTAGAGCATTCAAACGGTCATGCTCGCAGGGAACACAAATACAACCACCTCGCTGTAAAGTTGTGAAGATGTCCGCACAGCTCACATCAAAGGTGTATGCAGCGAATTGTAACAAACGAGTTTCTGGACCAATGCCCCACCGCGTACCGTGGGCCTTGGAACTAGAGCAAAGCGATCCATGCTCGATAACGATACCCTTTGGCTTGCCGGTGCTACCAGAGGTGAAGAGCACATATGCGGCATTGCGAGGGCTCAATGCAGGAAGAGGGGCTTTCATCATGTCGGGAGATAATTGGATGTGGCGGATGAACTCCTCGGTGATGACGACTTGGTGGACGGAACTGTCCGCTCCTAAGATATTAGCATGCTGAGGGGCGCATAGCAAAATAGGCGCCTTTGCATCCCTAATGATAGTCTCCAGTCGAGCCTGCGGGTGCTTCGGATCGAGATTGACGCAGGCTCCTCCGGCCTTCATGACGGACATTTGCGCCACCACTGCCCAGCGGGATTTATCGAAACACATGGGGACCAGTACCTCAGGTCCCACACCAAGCTTGTGAAGATGTTGTGCTAAGATAGTCGAAAGGTGGTCTAGCTCGGCGTACGTGAGTTGTCCGTCCCAGGCGTCCACGGCTAGAGCTTGTGGCCGCTGAGAGACCTGCTCAGCGAAAATTTCAGGGACTGTAGACTCGACTACCTCGGGGTATTGCTGGTTCCATTGCATGATCTGCTCTCGGTCTTTGTCACCGAACATGTCGACCTCGCCGAGTAAACGCGTTTCGTTGTCGGCAACAGTAAGCTGGTTCACCAGGCACTCGAAGTGGTACAGCATATTTTGAACTTGCCAGGTCGTGAGAATTGTCTCATCATGTCGAGTTTCAATGTGCACCTTGTCGTCGCTCAGGTAACACTCAACCACGAGGGGATAGCTGTCAAAATCCTGCACGGGCAGATCCACCTCCTGGCATCCGAGGAAGACATCGGTAGTGTTGACCTCGGACGCGGGCTGAATGACGAACAAATTCTGGAACTCGATGGCGCGCGCACATTCAGGGCTGAGATTGGCAATATTCTGCAGACCAAATTGTTCATGTGGAATCATGTCTGTGGCCTGCTTCTGGACTTGGCGGAGAAAGTCTGCCACAGTGAGTGATGCTGGAAGCCGAACTCTCACAGGGACAGTGGTGATGAGGGGAGCGATTATCTTGTCAATGCCTGGAAGAGATCCATTACGCCCGGAGAGAGTCATCCCAAAAACGACGTCTTCGGAGTCGGCATAGAAGGACAGAAGAAGCGCCCATGCGGCGCGAAGGATAGTGGTCTTCAGAACCTGGGAATGGGCAGCGGGGGAAAATGGAATGGAGTGTCTTGTAGATCCACGCACAGAGGGACGATAGAAGGGGGAAGGGAGTTCAGGGAAGGTTGAGGGCAGTTGACCGTCCAATTGCTCTGCCCAGAATGCTCGAGTGGCCTGAGCATCGGTCTGGAGCAGATGATTGATGAAGGTATTGAATCCGGGAGTAAGCGGACACGTTCCGTATTCATAGACCGATTTGACCTGGTCTAGGACCATGGGAAGAGACCATCCATCGTAAACGGAGTGGTGAGCAGTCCAGACAAAGTGGCCGTCAGATGTGATTGCAAACCGCATCAATGGCGCTCCATATGTGATTCGTTCTTGGTTGTCTCTCTCCAGATACTGCTGTAGAGATTCTGCAGTTCGCCAATGGATGGTCTCTCTGGTCACTACTTGTAGCAAGCCTGCGTCTGTGGTTGGCACCAATCTGGTACGTAGAATGGGATTCTGTTGTGAGACAGTTTCCCACGCAGCCTGGAAGCGAGCAATGTCCATTGAGGAACTAATCTTGATGACGCGACGTAGGACATATGCTCCCGGATTCAGGATAGACAGAGCCATCATACCCTCCTGTAGCGGGGTGGACGGGTATGCATCATCGACGGCCTCGAGGGGAATGTTGTATTCTTTGGCGACGTCGATAAGAAGGGAGCGGTTAGAAAGGAGTTCGAATGCGGCCAATTTTGCCTCCGAAGTGCCTTGAGACTTGTACTTGGTAGATACGGTGCTGGCCAAATCAGACAGAACAGGATGGCGGAAGATATCTGCAACCGTCAGGCTGAGATCGTCCGACGTAAAGGCCGCCATTTTCATGGCTGCAATCGAGTCACCTCCGACCTGGAAGAAGTTGTCGTCGGCGTAAATCTGATCGAAAGGAATTTTGAGGACGCGATTCCAGAGCTCCTGGACCTTCTTTTCAATAGCGGTGTTAGGAACTCGGCGACTGCCTTGTCCCTGCAGTGAGTATTTCTTCAGTTCCGTCTCGGCGACTAGTGCTCCCCGACTGCGTAGAAACTGTCTGTCAAGCTTCCTGGCGGACGTGGTTGGCATCCAATTCGTGGGCAGGAAGAGAGAAGGCTGCATGTATGGAGGAAGAACTGCAACGAGCGACTCCTTCAATTGGCTGAGTTGACTGCATATTTCTGGCGTCATGTCGGCGAGGAATTCTTCTTGCTCCAAGTTCGATTGACAGATGAATGCTGCTAGAACGGCTTGCTCCTTCTTCCCGTGTGGAAGCACAACCTCAACCGCGATCTGTGTGTTTGGAAGAAGCTGCCTCTGAATGACGTGTTCAATTTCAGCAAGCTCAATACGCTGCCCTCGCAGCTTGATCTGAGTATCCTTCCGTCCAAGATATGTGATCGTGCCATCGGCATTGTAGCGGACCAGATCTCCTGTCTTGTAGAACCGGCAGTTGCCTGTCTCTCGACGGGAGACGAAGCCCGGATTGCTGACGAAGACTTGGGCGGTCTTCGCGTCGTCGTTAAGATATCCGCGGGCTAGGGTGCCGCCTTGAACCAGCAGTTCTCCGACGGATCCAATAGGCGCAAGTTGGTTATGGTTTCCCGGACGAACAATCCAAGATACCGAGCTTACAGCCCGGCCCAGGACATCGTGACGGTCAGACTCACTGGCAAAGGTGTGCATGACGCAGAATACGCAGGTTTCCGTAGGCCCGTAACCGTTCATGAGACGTAAGTTGTCCCTGGCGGCCCAGGTCTGGATATTATCCGCATCCAGCGCCTCTCCACCAAGGATAATGGTACTTAGAGTAGGGACCTGTTCAGGCCGCAGAATGCGGACGACAGATGGGGTGAGGAAGGTAGTGTTGGCTTGGAGACGACTGATGGAGCCGGCGATATCACTCATTCTCTCCGCTTCAGATGGAACGCAGATGCAGCCTCCATAGGCCAGCGTAGTGAAAATCTCGAGAATACATGCATCAAAGGTGTAAGCCGCAAATTGGTACATGCGCGTTGCGGCACTACACCCGATCTCTCGACCATGGTGGATCACGCTCGTACTCACAGCCGAATGCTCTAGCACAACGCCTTTGGGAGTCCCTGTGCTGCCAGATGTGAAAAGCGTATATGCGACGTCTTGGGGGGACGATCTGTCGATAATCAGATCGCCATCACTACCCAGCCACATGTTGGAAGACGCTGAGACGACCAGAATCTTTGGCACCAGTTCCACAACCTTCTTGGATGTGTACAGAGACACCAGGACCAGAGGAGATCCAGTCTGAGCAATGATGGTAGATAATCTTTCAGGTGGATGGGATGGATCCAAGGGCACAAACCCTGCGCCGGCTTTGAGGATGCCCATCATCGCAACAATGGCCCAGGTGGACTTTTCGAAGCAGATGGGGATCAGATCCTCTGGTCCAAAGCCCATGCCGGTAAGAACGCGAGCAAGCTGATTTGCCTTCCTGTCAAGTTGAGAATAGGTCAGGTCTCCATCCCAGGAGGCAACTGCAGGCGCATCGGGACTGGCTCCAACGCTCCTCTCAAACAGACTGTGAACACTTTCGTTGACCGTACAGGGCACAGTAGCGTTCCATTCCTGGACTTGCCTGCTATGGCGGGGACCAAAAATATCGACTGAATCCACTGTGGATCGAGAACGAGATACAATGGAAGAAAGAGCTGCAGATAGAGCGTCGGAGACATTCGCTGCATGCTCCGGAGAGAGTCGTGAAGTCATGTAGCCAAGTTGGACAGTGTATCCGCGATCAGTGTCGGTGACATTGACCGTAATATCATACTAGACGGGTGTTACTATTGTTGAGACAGACCCAGTATCATGTACTCACCTCGGTTGGATCCTCTCCTTCGACATATCCTAGGTGTAGATCTTCTAACTGGAAGTTGTCCACATCGCGGCGTTGGAAGCTCACGACGGTGTTAAAGAGCGCACGGCCTGACAAGCCGAGATGGTGCTGGATTTCTGCCAGGCCAACATGCTGGTACGGAAGGATCTGCAGATACTCCTCGTGCAGCTCCTTCAGTTTCTCAATGACCGTCTTTCTTCCCATCTGGCTCAAATCCATCGCACAAACCAGCATATTGATGAAAGGGCCCACGGCGTGTTCAATGCCGAGCATAGGAATCTCTCGACCTGCGGTAAGGTAGCCAAACGAAATTCGCTCCTCTCCGGTGTAAGCAGATAGAACCAGTGCCCATGCCAGTCGGACGATATTTGCCAGGGTGACGTCGTGCTGTTTGCAGAATTGGCGCACTTGTGCCACATCAGGCACGGGTACTTGGATGTGTCGCACCTCCCGGACATCCTTCTGGACATCGGATGAGACCAGTGAAGGGAAGCTGCAAGCTTGCACATCTTTAAGGAGGTTGGTCCAGAAGCCAAGAGCCTCATCTGAAGGCTGCGATTGAATATGAGAGATATATTCGCTATACTTCGTCGCTGGTGTAGATGGAAGCTGGCCATTATAGGCGGCAGCAAGGTCGTGGATGAGAACTGCCATTGCTGTCCCGTCCATCAGCGCGTGGCTAATGTCGAGTTTAAAAAAGACATTCCCATCTGCAGTTTGGACGACGGCGAGCCGATGCGGTGGCTCATTTGAGACGGGCGGCAACGGACTGAGCTGGCGTAGAATCATGATGGCATCTGTGTCGGAGATGGCATCGTCAAGAAGAAGCGACTTGGCTTGGTGGGTATGCAGAACCAACTGATCAAATGGCCGGCTAGAGACTCGTTCCAGGAAGACAGTCCGAAGGATGCTATGACGATCCACCACCTGTTGCCAGGCATCCATCAATCGGTTAGGGTCTACTGGTTCAACCCCAGACGAAGTCAGGCGCATTATGGCGTGGTAGAGGTAAGCACCTTCAAGGCGGGTCTGACTGAGGAGAATGCCTTCCTGGAGTGGCGAGCAGGGATAGATATCCTCAATAGCTTCTATAGTATAACCTAACCGCGGCAGCTCGTATTTCTGCAACTTATCCAAGCGAGTATAGGATATTGGTAGCAAAGGATAGTTGCTCCGAGTTAAAGTGAAAGCTGTACTGGCCAGCTGCTGGCTGATCTCGGACAAGTGCTCGGTGTAGAGAGTAAGCCACGTCTGAATTCTATCGCGGTAGTTCATCTTCTTGTTGAAAGCAACGGTGATATGAGCCGACCCATTGACCACGTAGACGTTGATCTCGAACAAAGCATAGCGTCGCACTGCCGGGCCGACGTCGCCCTCGTTAAAAGGAACTCGCTGGAAAACACCGTCGGCGCGCTCGAGGCCCTGGTACAGCCCCAGGTAGTTGAACAGGATCTCCACCGGCATGTGGCTGGCGAAGGCTTTGGATCCATCTTCATTATGATATTTCGATGTAAAATAAGACCATCCGTTGGCTGGTAGCTGTTTGCGCTGGTCCTTGACCTGTCGAACTGTGTCCAGTCCTCTGCTGTCCGGGCCCACGGGAACAAAAAAGGGGAATATGGTAGTGAACCAACCCACGGAGTCCGACAAATCGACGTCAGCAAGTGGTCCATTCACCGCAGGTTGACGACCATGACCTTCATTGAAGATGGCCGGTGGCTGACGATCGAAAGCGCGAGCGAACGATGAAAGAAGAGCAGCGAGGAGGACATCCAGAGGCTCGGTCCTCATGGCTTTGTGACAGTGCGTCAGCAGTAGTTCTGTTTCCTTGCAGCCCAGAGTTGCTGAAAGCTGAATAGTATCTCCCTGATAATTGGGGACATCTTGCATTCCCCAGAAAACGTAGTCCGCTGCGGGAACTTCATATGGCAACGCGCTGCTTGGATGGAGATGTCGTGAGGCATAGTCGGCTTGAAGTTTCTGCCACCGTTGGAATGAGAATGGCGTGAGATCAGAGCGGGCGACCTTGCCAGTCAAGCAGTCTTCGAGTTCCTGGAAGAGGATGCGCCAGGAAACTAAATCGATGACCAGATGGTGAGCCACGAGGAAGACAATGGACGGTTTCCCTTCCGTAGTGAACAGCTCCACGGCAAAGACTGGTCCGTTCTGGATATCCAGTTGCTCCTGGGTGTGCAATGCAATCGATTTCGCCTCTTCTTCTGACTGGACGGTATGTTCTCTGAATCGATATGATCCTGTGACCTGGCTCTGAATCATCTGTGTCCATTCGCCCCGGTGCGACTGCCGGAATCGGGCGCGAAGCATGGAATGACGCTGCACAATCTGCTCCACGGCGAACCGAAGCTGTTCAGCGGATACATCGCGGGTCAGACGGAGCAAAAAGCTCTGGTTGAATTGGTTAGCGAGCGCGTCAGTGCTACCCTTCGTGATCTCCTGAAAGTACAGTTGCTGCACAGGCGTCAATCCGAAGGGGGTGTCTAGCTTTTCAGCGACACGACTGGACCGCAGACTTGGTTCTACGCTCTCGGCGCACTGTGCCAGTAGCCCAATGCTGGAACTACGCATCACGTCTCGGAAAAGAATATGCAGACCCTCATTGCGACACTGCACAACCAGCTGCATGGCGGTGATCGAGTCTCCTCCCAGATTGAGAAATGATCGGTTGAGAGAGACATGAGCGACAGGAAGGTTCAAGACGCGAGCAGTGATCTGCCTCAAGCGGTCCGGCGTCTCATCTCCAGCGGAAACATCTTCCGCTACTTCCTCGGGTTGAATCGCCTTTTCCGCCACAGCCTGCATGTATGTCTCGTGGTCCATGTTGTCGATCCAGCGTGAAATTGTTGGACGATCGATCTTCCGCGACGGCGTAAAGGGGAAGTTGGGAGTAATGAGCCAGACGGAGGGCACCATGTAGCGCGGCAAAACTCGTGCCAATTGGTCTTTGATTCTGTCAACCAGAGCAGTAGCCTTCTCTTTATCTTCTGCATTGCGGAGCGGGCCAATCTCCCCAGGGTGGTCGTCCGATGCCGTCACCTCCAGAACAACAACGGCAACCAGCTTCTTCTTGCATGGTCCCATTTTGGGCAAAAGAACTACACACTGCTTAACCAGGGCATCGTTGCCAATCGTTTTCTCGATCTCGCCCATTTCCACTCGCTGGCCATTCAGCTTGATCTGGCTGTCCTTGCGGCCCATGTAGATGAGACTTCCATCGGCGGCGTACTTGACCAGATCTCCTGTCTTGTACAATCGCTCCCCCGAAAGAGTCGGTCCTCGCCATCTTGGCGGTGGAATAAATACTTTAGCGGTCAACTCGGGGTCCAAATATCCTCGAGTTACCAGAGGCCCTTCGATCAGGAGCTCTCCCACGCAGCCAACCGGTACAAGACGCTCGCTGTTTTCCGGCTCTGTCACCCAAAAGAGGCACCCATGGGCTTTGCCGATGTTGGCAGCTGCAACGCCCTCATGCAAAACAGTTAGCGAGGCCATGACAGAGCATTCCGCCGGACCATAACTGTTGAACAGGCACACTTTATTCTGCCATTTCCGGGCGAGATCCGGAGGAACCGCCTCTCCCACAAACGCAAGCCCCCTGAGCTTGGGTACCGACTCGGGCGACAGAAACAGTGAGACAGATGGCGTCAAAAGCGCGTTGGTTACCTCCAACCGGTCCATTGCTCCAGCTAGGTCATTCATCCGGTCATGGTCAGAGGGCACGCAAACGCAGCCGCCCACGCAGAGAGTGAGGAAGATCTCGCTGTTGCTGGTATCAAATGTATAAGCGGAGAACTGCAGGGTGCGTGACGAGTGGTCGATACGCATGTCATGGTTGTGTTCAATCATGGTACGTATTCCTTTATGGAGAACGACGATGCCCTTTGGCTTGCCGGTACTACCAGAGGTGAAGTTAATCATGGCAGCATTCTCCGGAGAGACATGAGGGAACATATTCCGGTTGGCGGGCGGTAACGTGGCGAACAGTGAGGCATCAGCTACTACAACGTTATCCACGAACGGTCGCACCTTGTCACCATAGACTAGAGATCCAACGACGACAACGCGAGCTCTGGTCTGAGCAATTATGTTGGCCTGATGCTGTACCGGGTGGGAAGGGCTCATGGACACATAAGCGCCGCCTGCTTTCAACACGGCCAGCATCGAGACCACAGCCCACGCTGATTTATCAAAGCACAATGGAACAGCATCCTCCAAGCTGACTCCGAGGCTGATGAGGTAGGTCGCCAACTGAGAGGACAACCGATCCAATTCCCCGAATGTCAGCGATGCATCCCAGGAATGCACAGCTGGGGAATCGGGATGCATGATTGCCCGTTCGTGGACTCTGGTGTGAATGCAGTCGTTAATAGCCTCCGGGACCTTGCCATTGTGATTAACGTCGAGAATATATTGCATGTGTTTGTCACCTAGGAGGTCCACCTGGCCGATCTCTGCCGTGGGTGCTGCCACAAGCTTGGAGAGAATAGTCGTAAAGGTCGAAGCCAGCATATCGGCCTGTTCCTTGTCCATGAAAGTGCTCCAGTAGTTGATAGAGACGTCAATAAAGGCCTCGCTGACAGTGATGCTAATTCCCAGGTCGTACTCAGTGGGATCGCTGCCGCCGAGATACTCGATTTCAATGCTACTGTTATTGTTAGATTCGACCATGGGCCGTTGCAAAGAGAGGATGCTATTGAAGAGCCGTTCACCGGACAGCTTCAGGGCGTGCTGCACCTGCGCGAGGGATGTCTGTTGGTAGGGAAGCGAGTTGACAAAATCTTCGTGCATTTTTCGCGTGACATCCAGCAGGCTCAAATGGTCATCAACCTGTGCCCGGCAAGCCAGCATGTTAATGAATGCACCCACTGCGCTATCCATATCCATGTCCAAGCCGTCCACATCACGACCAGAGGACAGATATCCAAAGACCACATCAGATTCGCCAGTGTAGGATCGAAGTACCAATGCCCACACAGCTTGAAAGATATTGGCCAAGGTGACCTCGTTTTGTTTGGTGAAGGAATGCAGGTCCACGACGGTAGCTGGCCCAATCGGGACATTGACAACCTGCAGCTCTCTTGTCGTGGTTGTATGCTCATCGTGTAGCGATGGAAAAAAGACCGGCTTCACGTCCTGGAGATATGCTGTCCAATATTGCAACATTTCCTCCATTGAGCGGGTCTGTAATAACGCTATGTAGTCACGGTACAGAGGTCCAGTGGGGAGGTTGCCGTCATAAGCCTTTGTAAGATCACTCAGAATAATCGCCATCGACCCACCATCAATCAGTGTATGACTTATTTCTAGGTTGAAGAAAATCACCCCTTCCCTGTCTTGGAAGATGGTCAGACGGTGAGGTGGCACACCCTCACGGTAGTCAAGGGGGTGCTCGTCGGGGTATCTGAAGAGGCTGTCCAAGTCGGCTGTGCGCTCAACCCTTGGTTCATGGTTCTTGAGCACGACTTGCGTGTACAGCCCTTCTTTTGATAGTCCTTCGACGAAGAATGTTCTCAGTGACGGGTGTCTGGCAACAAGACGTCTCCAAGCTTGCTGAACACGGTCCAGACAAACAGGATCCACGGGGCTCTTTCCACGAAGGGAGCAGACAGCAAAAAACTTGTACGTTTCTGGTGCTGTGGCTTGACTTATCAAGATCCCCTCCTGCATGGGAGAGCAAGGGTAGGCATCTTCCACGGCGGTGGCACTGGCATATCCCATCTTCGTGGCCCAAGCATCCACGTCTGCAACTTCCACATCCGGCAGAAGGGAGAATTGCTGGGTCGTGCACGAACTATTGCTTTCATTTGCTGTCATGTTCTTTGTGCTCGGTTTTGCGTGTGTGGCAATCTCACGGATAGTCTTGCTCTTTAGAATATGCTTGACGGCGACCTGTAGGCCACGAGCGCGAGACCGTGAGGACACCTGCATGGCTGTAATGGAGTCTCCCCCAAGGGCGAGGAAACTTTGGTGCATGTCAACCTGAGTAGCTGGGATATTGAGTACGTCGCTGATCACCCCCTGCAATTCAGCCTCAATCGGATCGGAAGCATGGCTTGGTTCGCTATCAGGGCTCTGAAGAGCGCCGAATGTATCCTCCGGCAAAGCCTCGACCCAGGCAGTCACTGAGGGGCGATCCGACTTGCCATTTCTCGTCACAGGGATAGACTGGACGATGAGCCAAGCGGCAGGGACCATGTAGCTGGGGAGGAGAGAAGACACATTTTGCTTGATGTCTGACAGGTCTTGCTGAATTACTTCACTATTCCCTTCCTCGATGAATGCGATACGACTGCGATCAGGCCCCGATGCTGACAGGTAGTCCTTAAGTGCAATGACAGCGACCAGCTTCCCACTCAGTAAGCCTTGTTTGGGGACCAGCGCCAGGGCGTTGTGCACCTTGTCGTGGGACAGCAGTGCGTGATCAACCTCTCCCATTTCAACGCGTTGACCGTGCAGCTTGACCTGGTGGTCGCGCCGACCGACAAAATTAATCGACCCATCTGAGTTGTAGTGGGCAAGGTCACCTGTGCGGTACAGCTTGATCGGCCGTTGAGATGCCCGGGGATCGAAGTCGGACAACCATGTGGGAGGAGAAATGAACACAGCGGCTGTTTTGGCTTCGTCTTTGAGGTATCCTCGAGCCACAATGGGCCCTTCGATGAGAATCTCTCCAATGGCACCGACAGCACAGAGTTGAGAGGGATCGTCGGCTTGCGTGATCCACATTCTTGCACCAAGTCCGAAACCGATGTTACGAGGAGATGCAGATCGGGGGACACCTGTCAGACCTGTAGACCACACTGAGCATTCTGCGGGACCGTAAATATTGACGAGGTGCGTCTGGTCGGCCCACATCACGACGTTCTCCTTGCGAACGGCTTCGCCTCCCAGGGCCAAAGTATGCACACCAGGGACTTGCGAAGGATGTAGGAGGCTGACGACAGATGGAGTCAGATACACGACATTGGTGTTCATGCGGTTGATCACGCCCGCCAAGTCATTGAGTCGTTCTTCCTCATTCGGAATGCAGAGAGTTCCGCCGCTCATGAGACAGGTGAAAGTCTCACCGATGCTGACATCAAAGGTGTACGAAGCGAACTGCAGTACGCGCGCGTTGGGGCCGTAGTTCATCGCTGGGCCATGGGCACGGGCACTGCTGCAGATTGCATGATGCTCCAACACGATACCTTTGGGCTTGCCGGTACTGCCAGAAGTAAAGACTACAAAGGCAGGGTTTTCAGATGAAGTGGACGGCGGCTCGACCGGCTCTAACTGTTTCGCGAGCAGTTCGTCGGCGGATTGCGGCTTGAGAACGACGACATATTGGACAAGGTCCTGAAACAAAGCTTCCTTGCCTTCGCCAACAATGGCAACGGTGGCATCACACTGGCGAATCATTTCCTCTCGGCGGTTCAAGGGATGTTGGGGGTCAAAGGCCACGCAGGCTCCTCCAGCCTTGAGGGTGGCCAGTTGAGCGACGACCGTCCAGCGCGACTTAGAAAAGCAAATGGGAACATACGTCTCCGGTCTGACCCCTTTTGCTACAAGTACATGCGACAGAGACGTAGCGACGTCATCCAGCTCTTTGTAGGTGAACGAACCATCCCAGGCTTCGACAGCAAGGGCATGGGGGCGCTCAAGAGCTTGCTGGTGAACCAGATCATGCACACAGGCATGAAAATCTGGCCACTGCTCGCGATTCCAGCTCGCAACTTGCAATTTATCGTGCTCACTGAGGATATTGACGTTGAAAAGGGACGACTCGTCGCTGCGGGTTAGATTTTCGATGGCGGAGCGGAACGTTTCAAAAACGTTCGTGGCCATCGCATCGGACAAAGTGGCAGTGAAGTAACGGAGGGTCAGGGCTATACGTACTCTTGAGACCAATACATTGACCGAAATATTATACTGTTCTTGTCAGCGTGAAAGCTAAAGGCATATATGAAGCACTGTTTACCTCTGTCGGATCTTGTTCTCCAACTACCTTGAAACTGATCGACTTTTCGGACCCTGCACCAGAAATCTCTTCTCCTACAGCGCTCTGGAGCGACATGATGGTGTTAAACAGAGGCTGATTCATGCCCAATGCATGTTGTATCTCAGCAATAGAGCACTGCTGGTGGGAAAGTCCCCTCAAGAAAGCATCTTGCGTCTCCTTGACCACGGCGGAAACCGTGCTGTCACCTGAAAGACGGATACGATAAGTCATCATGTTAATGAACACGCCAACAGCGTCACTGATATTCGGGACTGGGAAGTCTCGACCAGCGGTAAGATAGCCAAAGCTTATATCGTCCTGTCCAGTGTAAGCTTTGAGAACGAGCGTCCATGCCGCTTGGAAGACAGTCGCCGGCGTGACATTATGTTTAGCGCAGAAGGCATGGATGGCGTTCGTATCCTCAATATCAATGGTCAATTCATGCAACTTGTTCTCCCCATCAACATCGTCATTGAGGACGGGGAAGTGGCATGGAGACGCATCCTCCAGATACTTGGCCCAGTAGCCCAGAGATACATCGGCGGGAAGAGTTTGTAGATAGCGGATGTATGGACTGTATCTCACAACCTGCTTGGTGTTCAACAGTCCTGCGTATGCCTGACTGATATCGCGAAACAGGAGCAGTATTGAGATACCGTCGATGAGGGCGTGACTAATGTCGACTGTGCAGAAGACCTTTCCATCAGCCGTTGTCGAAACAATGAAAGCGACTGGCGGCTGGAGATCAGTATCATTCCGGGTGAAATCCTCCAATGCCTTCCGTACGGCATTCTCATCCGAATGTTCCCATGCAAGGAATGCTCCTTGGACAGATTTCAACACCAGTTGGTCGCACAGCCCTTGGTCGGCTTCAGATTCGACGAAGATGGTGCGTAATGCAGGATGGCGGCCCGTCACTTGCTGCCACGCCTCATGCAGCATGTTCAGGTCTATAGGTTTGCCTGGTATTGAAACAACTTGACAAGTGATCCGTAGTTGATACCGTTCGGGCGCTTGTTGCTGGGAGAGTAGAATACCTCTTTGGACGGCCGAAATGGGATACAGGTCTTCCACTTGTTCGCTGTCGAATCCTAACTCCGATATCCTTTTGTTATCAAGTCCAACAGGGGCTGATTCTTCGATGAGGATCTGAGTTCGGTCACTCTCGGTCATGTGCAGCGCGAGTTCAACCAACGTCGGACTCTGAAGGACATCCTCAATTCTGACGCCCAGACCCTTTCGGCGCAATTGATCCAAGAGTTGCATTGCCTGGATGGAGTCTCCTCCGTTCTGGATAAACGATTTGTTCAGCCAGACGTCCTCGGCACTATCAAAGCCTAAGACCAGGCTGCAAAGTACCTGCAGCTCACGCTCTTCATTCGTCGACGCCTGGATCCTCTCCACGTCGGCTCCCTCAATTCGCCCTGTTAGAAAGTTGAACGTCTCCGTGGACAACGCTGCCACCCACTTGCTGACCATAACTCCGTTCTGCTTTCCAGATGCCGTCAGGGGAATGCATCCTACTGGTGCCCAGACAGTCGGCTGCATATAACTAGGGAGCTGCTGCGATAGGGCTTCTGCGACAATGCTCAATTCGGTCGACGCAGCCCCAAAATCTTTCTCATCCACCAGTTCGACGGTGGATGCTTCCTTGCGGAAGTTTTTTAGCGAGAGAACCGCCGACAGCTTTCCCTTACAGGGTCCTTGCTTTGCTAGGACCACAACCGCCTGTTCCACCTTTGGATGGGCCGCCAGCCGGTGCTCAATCTCTCCCAGTTCGATTCGAAGACCACGCAGTTTGACTTGGCTGTCCTTGCGCCCAATAAAGTGCAAACTTCCGTCCGAGTTGAAGCGCGCCAGATCTCCAGTCTTGTATAATCGGGAAGTGTCCGTCGGCTCTCTCCCAGTCCATTTTGTTGATTCCAAGAAGACGGCCTGTGTCTTCTCCAGTTCGTTCAAGTAACCCCGGGCGACGATGGGACCTTGAATCACCAGTTCACCAGGCGCGCCGATAGGCATGAGACGATCATGGTCGTCTTTGCTGACGATCCAGCAACATCCTCCAAGTGGATGGCCGATGTTGGCCGGGCTTGTGGTGAGAGATAATTGAGGATTTGCCGTCGCGGCGATCGAACACTCAGTTGGACCATAGCCGTTAGCCAATCGAACACGAGAGGCCCAGATCTGGATGTTCTCTTTCTGGACGGCCTCTCCTCCAAGGACCAGAAACTGCAACGTGGGGACCATATCTGGTGTCATGAGGTTGACCAGAGACGGTGTCAAGAAGGCCCATGTTACACCAAATTGCTGAATGCATGCCGCAGGTCCCTTGGCCCGCTCCTGGTCGTTCGGAATACATACGCAGGCACCAGATATCAGAGAAGTGATAATCTCGAGGATACTGACGTCAAAAGTGAACGAGGCAAGTTGCAGAACGCGGTCAACATGAGTCATCTTAGACGCTTTTTGCTGGGCCAAGGATCCGGTGAGGAACTGTCGATGCTCGACTACGCAGCCTTTCGGCTTCCCGGTACTTCCGGACGTGAAAATCACGTACAGTGCGTTCGAAGGAGTGACAGAGGAAGAGATGCGTTGTCCTTCCTCCACGAGCTGGGTTCCGTCCGATACTGAGGGCAGTAGGTCTGCAAACGCGCGGTCGATGAGCAGGACCTCACCCTCGAACCACTCCCATAGTTGGGAGTATTCCGGTGCAGTTAATATCCACCTTGTGCCAACCTGATTTATAATTTCCTGATGCCGTGCTGTAGGATGAGAAGGGTCGAGAAAAAGGATGGCGCCACCAGCTCGAATGACGGCCATCATCGCCACGACTGCCCATGCGGACTTGGGAAAACATAACACCACAATGGATTCGGGTTGGACACCCTTGTTTTGTAGATGAATGGCAAGCTGCCCAGTCAGGATATCGAGTTCACGATAGCTCAGGCTAAGCTGAGAGGTATTCACAGCCATATGCAATGGACGCTCATGTACTGTTTTTTCAAACATGGGACCGACGCAGTGGTTCACAGACGACGGCGGGATGCTGCTCCATGTGTGCAATTGTCCTCGTACCTGAGGGTGGAGCAGGTCCATCTCAGAGAGTGCGAGCGAGGAATTCGCCTGCACCTCACTTAGTATCTGGCTGACGGTAGCAGCCACAATAGACGCATAGGCCGGTGCCAAATGGCCTGGCTTATAGAGAAGGTCCATTTGTACTTGGTCTTCTTTCTCTAATATGAGGAGTAGTACATCAAACTGTCCAGAATCAGTAGGTGCTATTGCCGACTGTGCTATTCTGAGTCACTTACTTGGTCCAAATCCCCTTCTGAGTCCTTATAGGATTCAAGCATACAGACACCTGAATTGCATGGAATCTCAGGTTCTGCGCCAATTGGTCCAATTTGCCTGTTGCGATTCTGCATGAGTTCTAGCAAACGAGTGAAGGGCATCTCATCCTCCACTGTCGTCGTAAAAAGATCGCATTGCCACTCTGCTCCCTGTTGGTGCAAAGACGCGGCACAAATACTTTCGTCACCTGTGAATGTCTTCAGGATGATTGCCCAGACAGCCTGAGCTAGCACCTGAAGCGAAGTTTGTTCCTTCAGGATAAGGTTTTGTAATAGGCCCCTAGATGGGACTTCAATGTTCACTCGTTCACGCCAGGACGAAACATCATCTTCTTCGTTTAGGAGGACAGGAAAGTTGCAGGCAGTTTCTGGGAGCTGTCCAGCTGCCGGACTTTCCGTTACAGTGCTTCGACCCATGTTGGCCTTGTGGGATGCTCAAAATATTAGGATGCAGTGATGATAGTATGGTATACGGACCACCTCTGATGGTACCAGAAGCACAAGGCGAGCTGCAGGCTATCCCGTTCCTAAGAGGGCGCGAAAGTTGTTACAAGGTCGATATTAGATCATTGCAGAGTTTATAATGCTACACTTGCTCTCACACCCGTTCCCATAATCTCCCTCCTGTCAGGCGCGCACCTTGCACCTTGTCAGCCGTTAGAGATTACTGTAGAGGCATTACTCTCAAATTCGCCCGACTAAACACTAGCTCTGAGGCTGACCTGACCTGATGCTCTCGGATAAAATCTAAGTCTGTCCTCTGTAAATTTCAAGTAGTGGTTACTTCAGACTTCGCCTCCATACACCCTGGATTTCACATGGCCAAATACCAAGTCCAGAACATACGTGTAAGCGCTAGTCCGCGCGTATCCGCACGTGGCTTCGTCAGGTGGTAATGGATACAGACCCAATTCCCAGCGAATTAATCCTCATTTCCACGCGGGTTAGTATCTTCTGTGTATGGTTGCCGATATAGTGCCCATACGGTGCAATGCGTCTTGGGTAGTCTGGACTCTGACTGCAGGGGCTGGGTCAATATACTGGTATTACAACATTTCCTCCTGAGGTGTAAGGTATTACCGAACGTAAAAACCTGTCACAGATACCAATACAATTTCCGTTATATACGTGTGGTATCATACCTGCTTGTAATCATACCATAATACTACCAGCCGTCGATTGCGTATTCCCACCGTGCCCTGTCGAAATCTGCATCTTCCTCCTGCATAGTAGTTTGGATAATGCGCCATTGAGCCCACATGGTACTACCTAAGAAGAATTTTCCATGAGCCATGATCCTGACAATACCCCTGCCAATGCTCCCTACACGAACAATGTCTCAGCCTTCTGCTGATTACAAACAGTTCCCGCGTGGACTGCGGACAGGACGTCAGCTCGGTCTCAGCAACTCAGCACCCAGGGTTGAGGTTCCTTCACCATGGAGTGGGGGCCTGGCATAAGCTGAGGTCGGGGAATTACTTCCCACGTGAGAGTCCAGATCTAATGCAACAGTCATGCCAGATAGTCCCACGGCTCCGGGTTCGAGCCCCTCTATTGAGGGGTTTGTCTCAAAAATCTATCATCAGGTACGTGTGGCCACTGGTTCGATAAGGGGTTGTTTGGGGGATTACAAAGTGTTAGGGTTGGAGAAGAAGAGAGAACCGAGATAGAAATCATTGTCCACAAAGACTACATTTCCAACATGTATGACGTATCTCATTGAAAACATCATCTACTGCAGCAGGCATTCCATTAAGGAGATTTTTGTATAGATTTGGGGATAGATATTGTATGATTATAGACATCAAGCAGAACCAACCGCCACAATTAGATAGTCTCAGCCTTTCAATCAGCATAGCATCATTGGCATAATCGATCTACACTCTAGGACTAAATTCAAGATAAGGGCCTTGCTTAGCAGCGGTCAAGTGATCCCAGAGCTGGTATTCGCCGACCCGGTGACGGCCGTACTCTGCATCTTCCGTACCCTCACCGACCTTACCCAGGTCTCCGGGAGCCAAGCGGAGATCGAAAGCCCAGAGAACATTAGCCAGAGCGAGGTGAAGCTCCACATATGCAAGGCTCTTGCCAATGCAACTGCGTGGCCCGATAGAAAAGGGATTAAAGGCAGAGCGAGCCAGACCGACATCCCCTTGCACCGCTCGGCACTCGCTGGCGATCCAGCGCTCTGGCTTAAAGCTGAATGGTTGGGGGTAGTAGGAAGGGTTGTGGTGAATGCTGTAGATACATGTGCCGACATCCACTCCAGGAGGGATGTACTGACCGTCCACAGTAGCGCCGGCCTCCTCGGCCTCACGCCAGAGAGAGCTAGCAGCAGAAGGGGACATGCGCATACTCTCGTCGATACAGGCACGCAGGAAAGTGCACTGGTTCATTTGAGCACCCATGCGGATCTCCTCGGAGGACTGGAAGGCATTGCGCACTTCGGCCGCAGCACGTTCATAGGCAGCCCGGTTGCGTGACAGATAGAAGAAGCATGCCGCCATGGCGGTGGATGTAGTATCGGTCCCTATTCAAGTAAACGGATCAGTGAATGGGTATCAAGCTGCCGAAATCCAGTGAGTCATACCAGCAACAATCAAAGTAGCGCTCTCGCCGCCCAGTTCTCGGTTTCGCAGCGGAAGACCAGTCTCGGGGTCTTTGGCATTGGCCAGGGTGGCGAAGACTCCCTTGCCCGTCTTGGCTGCCGCTTGGATGCCTTGGGTGAGCATCTCGTCGACAAATTTGATAAAGATATCCCGCGCCTTAATGGCTTCGGGGAAGAGGTACTTGTCGAGGCGGAAAAGACTCAGCTCAGGCAATTGAGCCAGAGTGCCGACTCGAACGTTGGATTTCTCAATGACCTCGGGGACGAAACGGTATGTGGGAGAGCGCAAGGTCGACCATGGCACACCAAAGATAATGTTGCTCATCACATCAAAGGCAAAGTAGTCGGCTGCAAGCGTTGTGAGTTAGTGGCCCTATCTCTATCACAGATTTGGTAGATTGATGCAAGACATACTCATCCTACCCATATTTTTCGGGGGCGACCACACGCCGACAGGGACAGCCTGACCTCCCTTGCCTGCCTTCAGCTGAGTGCACAAGTGTTCGATCTGTTCCAGGATAACAAGCTCGTGACTCTTGAGGGCTGCATCGGAGAAGCCCTGGCTAATGACTCTTCGCTTCTTGCCATGTTTCTTCTTGTCGATGACGGTCAATGTGTTCGGGGCCCGATGTACCATGGCGGCATAGCGCTGAGCCTTTTTGAAGTTCTTCCCATGTGCGTAGATATCTGTAAGAACGAGTATCTCGTCAGGACCCTCTCTAGTCGCATGGAGGAGAGCATGACATACCTTGTAGTCCAGCTGCTGTGTTGACGAGGAGACTATTTGGCCCATATCTGACAAAATCACCTAAAGAGAGTCAACAGTGTCAGTACATATATTCACTTTTAAGAAGAAGTCTGCACCACTCACCGTATTTCTCGTGGCATCTCCACATATCAATATGCAGATCACCCCGCCATGCATGATAGCCAGCATGAAGATTGGTGATCTTTGCCAACCAGGGACCGGGATACTTTGCCAGCGGGTGGAAGAAAAGTCGATGAACGAAAATTCCCGCTGCCTGTCATTCCAATCTTAGTAATGACATAGCATCGAGGGTGGAGATGACATACTGTGCAGCTCAACGCAATGAGGCTCAGTAAGAGTCCTTTGAGAGCGAAGGTCGAAATCACTTGAGAGTCGATCATCTTGTCGACTATTCCAATGCTAGTTCTATGATCGAAGGGACTTGGTGAGGAAAAATTTCAGCAAGTCTGCGTCTGGCAACTTATGTTTTCGATCGACTACGCAATCAGCCACGGACAACCAGAAGCCTTCTAGGATCTAATGCCTGATCAACTCGAGGCTAAGCGAGCTGACACTGCCATTCTCAATTTCGTCCTGTCTAGATGCTTGTTAGTTGCCCGTGGTGTTGCTGAGCCTGTCTTGTTTGACTAGAAAGATTTGTGATACTAGCATAGCTGTGTAACTGATGGATGTTCCTGTACGAATGTATACAATAGGGCATACATTACCATACAAAGTACCATACAGGGTTGAAAAACAGTGATTTACAACGTGACCTGCATGTAATTTACCTGCCCAGAGCAATATCCTCCAAATGATTTCTGCATGTACTAAATGCTGACATTACATTCGCTTTGGGGTACTGTGCAGATTTACTCGCGGCTCAAGCATGCAGCTCCAGTGATGATACTCTTGGCGCTTGTGCAGAATGGTCGGGGCTCTACAGACTGACTTAGTCTAACGATCCTCCTCAGACCCAAGAGCCTTAGGTAGCTTTCAAAGGAAAGTGTCTCCACTGGGACACAGGGTTGTCTGAGAAGTCAGGATGGAGACCGCTTAGGCATCGCCACTTAACAACCCTGTTGGAAATTGTAACCGAACTGACCACCACTGCATGTTCCGCTGGTCCGCCACATGGCAGGGCATCTAGTCTAGATTCTGTATCTCTACACACTGTACTCTAAGAGCATGACAAATATCTCAGGCGTAGTGATACAGAGTACTTGTTGGTATCCACATTCCGTTTTGGGGGGCCATAACCGGCGACAGAGGCCAGCAACGGTCTATCCAGCCAATGGTCAGGAGTACACTTATGGAGTATTGTTGGATTCTTCGAAGATTGGGCTCATTGACATATACGAATGAGTTAACCTAGGGGTCGGTTGATGCCACCAAGCTGTTGTACTGTTGCTGTAGAAAGTATGGGTCAGTAGATCTACCTGGCTATCATATTTTACAGCCCTTTTAGGTGTGGTGGATCGCCCTATTTTTTCTGTGGGTCAGATAACTAGTGGTGGCTCAAGTAAGCAAAAATGCCAGTAAAATCTAACATCTAGGCCTGCTGGCCCAATGGTAAGGCGCTTGACTACGGATCAAGAGATTGCAGGTTCGAATCCTGCGTAGGTCATTTTTTTTTCCTTTCGCCTTTTTTTTTTTTTTTTCGCCCTCAAGGCAGAGATATTATATTTCATCGCCATTCTGCAGTAAATCAGAATGATAAAGAGAAAAGAAGTCAGTACCAGATGTCTAAATATCATTACACTCTTACGAAGTGTACCGAGGTGTCCTGGTAAGTCAAAATGAGATGTAATTCTGTAAATGCTACGATATATATATGCACCCCTTCAACAGCAAGATAACAACTCCCTATCCTGTCGGTCTTCGGAAAACGGCCACTGAGAAAAGCGTCTCTTAGTACTAGAACTAGATATGATAATTCATTTCAACTCACTTTTTGGATGATACTCTCCAGAACAGGACTTTTGGTCAGATCCAGAATGCCTTGGGCGTAATCTTTGGAGAGCTCAAAAGGCTTGGCAACGAGGTTGGGGATGTACTTCCCAATGAGTCGACGAGGGTCGAGCGTCGCCTCCGAGATATGTTTCTGAAGTAGATAGCGGAAAGAATCCACACCCGGACGTAGAAGGCTGCTATGGAAAGGTACATTGACATTCAAAGGGATTGTGGCTCGGCCTCGTTGCAGAACTAGTGGCTTCTTCGCTGATTCAAGATGCGCCAGAGTCTTCTGGATGAAGTTCTGCACGTCCTCGGAGCAAGCGATACTCAGTGAGCCAGACGCGATTGCATCCAGAAGCGCCGAAAGGGTGGCCAACCCGCGAAGCTGGAGATAAATACCAATTAGTTTGTTGATAGCACGACTGAGGTATTTGCAGAACTCACATCTCCGGCACAGACGTATTGTGTGTCAGCGACGTTGTAATTGACAATCTCGAGGAGTCCACCAGTGCTGCGCGCAATCTCAGCCACACACCAATGCAGGTTCTTTTCGCTGAATTGCTCGGAGACACGAGTCGGATTGACAGCGCACATCGAGTAGTCTGTGGCGCCATCGGCGTCTCTCTTGACAGCATTCTGCATCGTCAGTCCGCGGTAGAAGACCAGTGCAGAGACTTCCTCGACGGTGAAGATTTTGCCCATTGCCGCCAGCGCCACATACTCGCCCAGCGAGTGACCAGCAAACAAACTATCATCCTTGACGATACCCTTGTCACGCATGTCTTCGAATCGTGCAATCTCCGTAAGGGCTAGAGCAGGTTGCGTGAACTGCGTCTGATGAAGCAGGCCGTTGGTCGACCGAAAAGTGTATGACCGAGTTGATGCTGTAATATCAGGGAAGACTCGCTTGGAAATCACCGTTCCATCCTCACTGACCGTGTCAAACGTGAGAGAGATGTAGTTCTCGCGAACTGCACGGCCTTTGACTCCTCCAAAGTATACCGTCAGGGTCTTTGGATTGTCCCGGACAATACGGGTAATGGGAAAACCTAGACTAGTCAGATAAAATGACTCTCCATGGAGTACCAGCGGCCTTACCATATGTTCTCTCAAAATACTTGTCAGCGGTTTGCCACACTAAACGGGCACTTGCACTCTCCTTGCCAAGCTCCATTCCCATGCCGGGCTGCTGGCTGCCCTGCCCAGTAAAAACATATGCCATCATCGGCTGCTGTAGCATGGATTGTGCCGAAAGGACCTTGACGCCTGAACATGCGTTGTGTACTAAGATGGAAAGCAATAGGTTGCCGCGCGACATACCCACATGGTCGATCTTGATGTTCAGCGTATCTCCAGGAGAGACCTTGCCTTCGAAGGTGCACGACCAGGACCGCATTCGGGAAGGATCACTTTGTGCTACATGCGACTCGACCAGAGCTCGCACCAACCCACTGGTGAACATTCCGTGGGTCACGCGAGTGTCGTGTCCTGCGTAGCTAGCGAAGAGCTCTGACAGATGTATCGGGTTGCAGTCACCAGAAGCCTGCCCATATTGATCCGCATAATCCGGAATGGTAACCTGCAGGTCCTCAATAAGAGTGAGTGTTTGAGACAGTGGCTGAGACGTGCTACCAGATTGACTGCCGTGTCTCTGCAGATAGTCTGTCACTGGATTCTTGGTGTAGGAGTCACCGGAGAGGTTGATGGACCCCAACGTCCGAGATGGCCCAGTCACCGGCTGATAGGTGACATGCCCCTCCACAGAGAGATACGCGTACCTGTCTGTGTCCTGGAACGAGTATTGGCTTCTGACATGAAACTCGATGTTTTCGTGGAGATAGTCATGCAAATCGACGTTTTCATTCAACAAGAGCCACCGCCGCGACTCTAGGAGAGCAATATCCTTGTCCGAGGATATAGTCAGGCGTAGCGTCTTCTCTTCAGTCGCAAACGTGTTCTCGTGGTCTTTGTACTCACCCAGAAGGATGAAAGCGCTCCTCATCCGGATTGCAGGGGTGCCATTGCGATGAAGCACTCCCTCTGCTTCGACCACCTTGCCTACGCCTTTCTTGATTCTGATCGAGGCCAAGCATCCTTCTGATGAGAGAGTGTCACCTTCCTTCAGTGCCTCGGCGCCGTCGCAGTACTCGAAACTATTATTGAGGTGCAAAAGTCGAAGCATATCCCCAGACATGCTCGGGTGAAACAGACAGCTCATGAGAGGTTTCCATCCGAGCGCGATGGCCAGGTCAAGAGGCGCATCCAGGAGTTCAGAAGTATTCGACGTGTACTTGGGGTTGCGATTGCAAATGCTCTGCGCGAACTGCTGGATCATCTCTCGTGTCAGTACAACGTCCTCCCCGCGGAAGGCACGATCCGATGTAGGGGATAAAGCCAAGTATTGATTTCCGATCCAGATGGTTTGATAATATTGCTTGATTTGCGCATTGCGGCCTGCTACTACTTCTATGATGCTTGAAGCACCACGCTGCGGGTTGTACTCAAATCGAAACTCCAGTGGCACGGCTTCTCTGCCCAAGTCGGCGTAGCTCCACAGAGTCAGAATAACATCGCCGGCCTTGGAAGCTCTTCGAAGAGAGGCACTTGCGACCAAGTGTTGTTTGAGTTCCCCGGCTGCCTTTTCATATTCGACCTCCTTGACGATAACCTCCAGCAGCTCAGCAGATTCTGGATTCCGCACTTCCACGATTCGACCTCTTCGCGCGGTAAAGAGTCTATGGATAGGGTTACCAATCATCTTTCCGTCCTGAACTATCATCGCCTCCGTGAAAATGGCACGGCACCATGGCGCAGAGGATATTCTTGACAGCATTTTCAGCCACTGCTCCGATGAAGGCTGATGGGCAGAGTCCGCCGCGCAGATTACGACGGTACCGTCCTCCTGTTCATCAACGACAAAGCCATCGAGCACCAACGGGATCGGATCAGAGCCTGTAGTTTCTCGAGTTGAAGGAACAATCGCAAGATTTCCCGAGTACTGCTCTTGCAGAACTCGCGTCACGTGGTCATTATGAATGTCGTCTAGAATACTCTGGACAGGTTCGTTTGGTCGGCTGGTATACTGGGCGGCAACTGGTCCATGAAGGATACAGACCCGACCAACATCCTGATCAGGGACTGCTTCGAGGCGCTCCGATTGCCAAAGTGAGTCCTTCTTAAACCAGTACTCCAAGTCCTCGTCCAAGGTCACGATGTAGGGAACTGGTTTCTGCCCGCGCCGCCGCGAAAGCAAAACCACGTATGCGGCATCCGCTGCAGTGATGATCTCGGTCTTTGCCTGCGGATACTTGCCGAAGAGATCCTTATGGAGCTGCTCAGGCTTGTCGAGCTGAACAAGATCTTGGAGAACGGCTGCGATCCTTTCGTCTGACCCACTGGGACTGAGTCTCTCCTCCAAGCGGCGAGTAAAGTCCCATACCAATCTCCGAAAAGACGGGTCAATCCATACCTGCAAGTGTTGCAGATATAGCAGGTCAACGAGACGCTGCCACACCTCAGCGTAAGTCATCTCTTGCAAGTCGACCGCTGCTCCGGTGGCATCACGGCCGAACCACACTTTCTGGAAATCCTCATTCAGACGTCGAATATAATACTCCTTGCGAGCCAGGAGAGCCTCTTTCTGCTTATCCCGAGGTAAACTGAAAATGTCCCGGTCTAGCTCCGCCCAGAGCATCACTCCTCGGGTGGCCAACTTGTGTATTGGTTCCCCCATTTCCGAGCGCACAGTCAGGATTCCTCCGGTGGGCCGTTTGTATGTGCCCTCCCATTCGGAGTCGACGACCCCTGGGACCTGGCAGATGGCCTGTTTGACCGCGAGACTGGTATGCGCCTCTTGTGCTGCCATTACCCGGCTACCAAGGAGAATCGCGTCAAATGGCATGCGAGGACGGCCGAACTTCTCTGACCATGTGCCGCTCAGATAGGGATAAGTACCCTCTCCGTCCCCGAAGCCGCTGCCCGCAACGAGAACCACGTTGGAATGAGACCGGATCTGGCCATACCGCTCGAGGATGGGCGCGTGGAAATCCTCGTAGGAATGATGACCTCCTCCGCGGCCACCGGTCCATTGCAGGATAATTGGAAAATTAGGATTGGCGCGTGCAATGTCCAAAACCGCATCGATTGCTGCTTTTGAGCCTGGCTTGAGTGCAAGATGCTCCAGCGACAGCTCGTCAATATAGTTTTGCACAATATCCGGAGACGGCACACCAGCCCCAATAGTCAACCCTGTGATAGGCACTCCAGATCGACGCAGTTCAGCGAGCAAGGGGATCTGCCATGCTATACCTTGTGGGTTGGCGTAAATAACATTGCAGGTAATCCCGCGCCCCGGAGCGATTGCCGCGGCGAGTGACAGGATTCCCTGACGCATCTTGTCGGCGTCAGGGAACCCGCCACATGCCAATTCGGCGTGATACCCGGCATTAGCTATAGCAGCCACAAAATCTGGAGCCGTAGTTGTGGGGGTCATGCCGGCCACCATGACTGGTGGAAGACCGAGGAGTCGGCTGAACTTGGTGTCTACCAGAAGGCGGGTTTCCGCGGGCGACTGGACGAGTAATGGAGCGTAATCAGTGCCCCATATCGGATTGTATTGAACGGCAGTACGCCGCGAATACAAGTCTCCAGCGTAACTTAAGTGTGCATTCAAGCCTCTATGAGTAGAAACAACGGTGACGCGCAGACCCGTGCCGTCTCGCTGCTGGCTGACAAGACTGCCAATGCCTGCGTCTCCTCCGGGACCGAAATCCAAGACATGGGTGAATTCGGGCAAGGCCTTTTGCAGCAGCATCTCCCATTCTACACGACCCGTACAGATCATCTGCACAAGCTGTGGGATGACATTCGGGCTGCTCTGGAGATTCTTGGCAGTTTCTGTATGATACACCGGGAACGCAAGGTCGACACCACGGAGAGTGAAAGACGCCAGATCTTGCAGGAGTATCTCCTCTGTCTTTTGCAGGTATGGTGAGTGGAAAGGTGCTGCAATAGGTAAGAACCGAGTGCTGATGACCGGAGGACGTTGACTAAAGGGAACCCGAGAGAGGTTGGTTGCCTGAGACGAACCGCGACTCTGGAGTTGAAGCATTTTGTTCAGTGCTTGCAACGAGCGTGGCAGCCCAGCCATGACGAACTGTTGTGGCCCATTTACCAGAGCGAGATGAACGGCTTCAAGCGGTGGAAGATGCGCGTTTATCTTGTCAATCTGTTTCTGCAAAGCACTCTGAGAGAGTCCCTTGACACTGAGCATGTACGACGGGAGAGATTGCTCCAAGCCTGATGGGGAGGTCGTTATACTCTGTTGACACCGAGCACCGATCCAAAATAGCACTTCAACGGCTTGCTGAGCGGCATTGTAGAAGCCGTCCCACGAATCAGCAGCAGCAATGAAGGATGCCACGATGACTCCCTGGGAATGGCCACTTGAGCCAGACAGAAACTGCCGCAGTTCTCCGGGGGAGATGTCCAGGTTGGCGCACACAACAGCGTACTGAACCAGCTGAGAGACGGCAATGAGAGGAAAACTGACGGCAGCAGTAGTGAGATAGTTGAGTTTAGGACGAGACTCTGGAGTCCTGAGCCAGGCTTCGATATCGAGTCCATGCAAAAACAGGTCCTTGACCCGGTCATCCGCAGCCAGGCGAACAAGGGTATCAGACAGCAGATGCATGAGAGGTGTAATATGCTCTTCATAGATGCTGTAAGTCTCAGCCAACTCGTCAAAGTAGGTCTCCACCCCTTGACCATTGAAGAGCGCAAACAGTCTTGCGTGGCCTCTTTGCACATTTTCGAGGAGTTGACTGGCCCCGGAAGCGCATCTGTGCTTGGTCACGGCGCAGGCTTGGAAGTATGTGCGTAGAATAGAGGTATCCAGAGCTTTCGCTCCGCTCATGGATGCCAGAACGGTGTTGATATTCTCATTCAAAAGTACTTTGGTTTGGACAAATCTCAGGACTTCTCTGAGGATGGCCACTTCGAGTGAAGAGTCCGAGGATCCCTCATTTATATAGTCCAGGATTAGCTTCATAAAGGAGGAGCATAGCTCGAGAGAACTTGAGCATTCTTGCTGATCTTGTGAAGACGTCTCTTGTGATATGGTGAATATTCTTCTAAGTTCCTCGCATCTCTGAGCCAGTTGATGGGAAACCGGAATTGAACATTGAACAGCACCACTTTGAAGCAAAACTTCATCCAGAGAAAGGGGCTGCTGCTGTAGCTCCTCCCACGGCGTAGCAACGGGAGAAGACGATAACTGAGATCCCAGCGATGACCACGGGCTCTCCATGATTCCTCGTCGTGTGTGTGGAAATGGCGTAGGAATGAATCTGTGCTATCACTCACGGTGCAGACTTCGTGGTCTGGCAATATAGATGGAAGCTGACCAACGCGGACAATGCTACAGCTTTGCTACTGAACCATAAGCACATCTTCGACCATCCTGGCTCGTCCAGTATCATTTTCACTGTTTCCTACCGTGTGGATACCCCATCCCAGTCATTCAACAGTCCACGAGTCTGAGCCTCGATCTGACATTGCACCGCCTGTTGCCCGTCTCAGCTCTCAATCCTGGTCATTCAAGCCCTCATGCCATTGGCCTGCCTTGCTGGTTGGTGCCTTTTCCTCATAGAAGCCAGGTATATTGCCAGAGTAAGTGAGATGGTAAGCGATGTGTATGTAGTATTGGTATTAGCCACGGATACAGATACAGCACCGCTGTATTGATACAAATACCTCATATCCATTGATACTTAGGTAAGATACAAGCGTACTTTACGCGATACATCATTACAGCAATATCACCAGTACTTACAGACCCCTGCTGTAACACAGATATTAATATGGCATGATATTAAATTCTCTCGAAAAGTAGCAATATTGACTAATTGATATTAATCACTAACTATCCCGGAGATTTTCTCCGTTCGCCGCCCCACCAGCTCCGAGACATTGTCTAGTAATATTATAATGGATACTACTCCGTAAAGCTTGTGGATATACACGTGGAGAATGTGTTGACGCACTAAGCGAGCATGAGCACTGACAGGGATTGCCTCTGTACCAAGGCCAATTCAGTCTACGTCCTGATCAGGCGGGAGGAAAAGTTCGAGTAAGCGTTCTTGATAGTAAGGCTGAAGCGCCGAATGAGCTGCCAGAAGAAGAGCGACGAATCTTGATCAGAATGTCAAATATGATATATTGATTTTACGCCGGTACAAAAAGCTCAAGATAGAGTCATAAATAACAACTATACGCAATAGAAGTAGGGATATCATCAAGGAAAGCGAGCCGCCGGATTGAGGTACGCGGCCGTCTCTTGCGATGGGACAAATGGCGGCGTTGTTTTGGCCCTGAAGAGGGAATTGCCGTTCATCCCCTCGTAGAAATACATGTCTGCCTTCCTCTGTCGCATCGTGCAGCGGTCCATGTAAGCCTGGTACTCTTCCCGGTTTATAGTGGCAAAGAGATACCGGGGATGAATACACAGGGCCTGCGCCCCCTTCTGGCCGAATCCAAAGGATGTCACGGAAACGGCCTTGAGATCGCGGACGCGGATCGGCCGTTGAAGGTAGGCGATGAGGTCGAATTCCTTGAGGGCCGGATCGACATTGTCAGCATTGCGGTTGCCAGGGACCAGTCCAGAGTCGAGCATCTGGAGGGCCCCGTTGAGCATCCAGGCTCCCGCGGCGCCCTTGGAATGGCCGGTCAGGTATTTTTGGAAGACACTGAGGATGAGGTTGCCTTGCCGTCGGCCCAGCGAGCGCAGTTGCTGTTGGATGACGCTGGACTCATTCTTATCGTTCAACACGGTAGACGTACCATGGAAGGATGCCACATCCAGGTCGTTGATGGTCAGTCCCCATGTAGCCAGCGCGCCTGCCAGAGGTGCAATATATGGATCGTTTCGCCAGAAGTCGTTGCCCAGCCTGAAGCGACATTCCCTCTCTTCTCGAACAAAGTCAGCCATAATCTGCTGGCGACGCTCTTTGACATAGGCGCCAACATCCACGGTCGAGTCCTGGGCCACCACTGCAGCCCCCTCGAACTCGAGATCCTGCAAGGCCACGTCCCGGGCCTCTGAAATCTGGCGAAGGCGGAATTCCAACCGCTTCCGACGATTGCGGATGTTCATGAGAGGCGATGGTACCTTGGAGGCAACTTGTTTGGCATTGGTAAGGACTCCCCTGCCAGGAGCTGGCACAGAGCGCCCGGCCTTATCGCTGGACGTATTGACAAAAGCGACGATGCCGCGAATTGGCAAGCCCATTTTCAATGCCAGTGCCGCCGTGGTCAAGACCTGTAGCCCGGCACCTTGGGATTCCACAAAACCACTGCGAGTGCTGGTGGCTGGCCGGGACATCTCGTGGGGAGCTCGACCCTTGGCCATTTCCTCTTCGACGTTACTGGTCGCCTTCATGTTGGCAAACTCCTGAGAGGTCTCGGAGGTGAAGTCATCGCAGCCGCCGACCAAGCAGAACTGAGCTTTGCCCGTGACGATGGTATCGTACCCTAATTCTAGGGACTCGAGGGCTGTTGCGCACGCGCCGACTGGGGTGCGAAGGGGTCCACTCGCCGAGAGCAAAAGCATATTGACCCAAGCACCGGTTGTATTGATGAAAGTCTCCTGGAGGATGTCCTTCTGGATGTCGTGACTGGTTTGGCGGCCATTGAACATCTTGTTGAGGGAAGACACGCCTCCAAGCCCCGAACCGATACATGTGCCCACCTCGGAGACGTGGATGTATTGATAAAGCTCGTACGGATCAGTGATGCCGGAGGAAAGTAACGCCTCAACAGTGCACACCAGCGTGAACAGCGTCACTGGATCGACTTGAGTCACGATATCCTCGGAGATACCGTACGTTCGAGGGTCCCAACCAGTCGGGATGAGTCCGGCAACCGTCTGATTGGATTGCATTGCGCGAGGGATATAGAGTCTCGCGCCTTTGCGAAGCTGGACTTTGAAGAGATCTGGTGTTGTGGATTGCTGCACATCAGCGAACTCTCCATGCTCAGATTTCATCTGCTCGGCGAGTAATCCGGGCACATGGAGAGGTTCCAAGTCGTCCTGCAGTATTATCTCATGTAGAAATGGCTTCTTCTCAGACTCGACGAGACGGATCCCGGTATGGCTCAGAATCCTCTCCTCGTAAATTGATTTGACATCGATATCGGCCACTGGTTTCTTCGTCGCAGCGTCTATCCACCCCGAGTAGGGCGTTCCATCTATTGTTCCGGCAAAGTGCCGGATGTAGCCCATGAGCCAGGCCATTTCAATGGTTCCCTCCAGGGACAACTGGCCATATGCTTCCATCTCCCATCGCGTGCGAGCGTTGCCCACGGGTCCTATCTCCGAAAAACCAGTCACAACTACAGTACGGTGTAGGTCCACCATTCCGTGGAGATCGGGATTGAGAGAGCTGATATCTCGTTCGTAATCAAGCGGCCTGGGAAAGTCCAAGCGGACATGAGATCTTTGCTCGAGCTGCTCCGGTTTGGTGGTTCTCAGTACGGATGATTGGCTCGGGATCATACATTGCTGCTCTAGGATAGACTCTGTGAACAGCGCTGCTTGAATCTCGCTCCGTTCCTTGAGCTCCTGACGCAGGCCTTGCAGTTTCTCTGGAAGTCCATGCATTTCTGCCATGCGTCCGGTCAGGTCCGCGTAAAGGGGTTGCTCTTGGCAAAGCTCGTTGATGCTCTGCAGACACAGGCAGACCAGGACATAGGCCATCTCCTCTTGGGAAAAGGTCCGCATTCCGGCAGACTCAATGCCCTCTGCGACGAGGTCATTCTGGTTCATCAGACCGGTCCCTCGTGTCCATCCGATGACTGCACCGCAGATACACAGGTAGTCCTGCCAATCCTCGGAATGCCACCGATTGAACAGGGTCTCCAACGCCAGTTTGGATTCGCTGTACAGGCCATCGCCCCCAAAAGTCCCATGATTGGGAGAAAGAGGCAAAATCACTTGTGTGGGATGGGATTGGTAGTCGTACTTTTCCTTGTAGGTCTTGACAGCCCCCAGCAGGCGTAGCACGTTTGTCAGCATCAGACGGTGGGCTAGCTCAGATTTCGAGTCAATGGAGTCCAGCTTTCGCCCAGCTTCGCTAATGGCAGCAAACGGAATCAGGTAGTCCAAATCCCACCCAAGACCGCTCTGTGAATAGATGTACTCGATCAGGGAGGTTATGTCTTGGACGCTGGCCTGGTTGAACGGGACCACGACTAGTTGGGAGCCCCTAGCACCATCCTCCATGTAGATAGCCTGATATTTCCGGGCCACATCGGGAGAGAGTGAGGATGTTGTGGTCACCACTCTGGCACCCCCCTGTAAGAAATGTCGGATCATGGCAGCCCCGATGGAACCAATACCGGCACCTGTGATCAGCACGGTTTGGCCACTGAATGATTCGCCACGTTTCTCCACATGACTGAGAGCATCATGGAGCCGTGAGGTCAATGTGTGACTGTACTGCCATCCATGTGCGTGCTTTTCCTTCAAGTGTAGAAACGGTTTCACTGCCTCGGATGTTGGCATGGCCAGGTCAGCAAATGAGGCCGCGCCGCAGCGTTTCTTCTCAAGATATTGTATCTTTCCATCCTCATCAATGGTCGTGCAAGGCGCCGTTTGCTTGGGTGCCCCCTTGAATACTGGTGCGCACTCTAGCGTTTGCTTGCAATATGCCTCGAGATCAGTGAAGATGGAGCACAGAAGCGTATGGTCGCGCAGTTTGGTCATCATCTCGTCTAGAACCGGAAGAATTGTCTCATCCGCTGCATTTGCGATTGCAAAGCAAGATTGTGAAACACTATGGCGGTCGAGAGCGATATCGTCTCCCCGCTGTACCGAGGTTGCGAGGTCGAAAAGCTCGAGGAGTCTCTGGCGGGCCCAGTTCCACGCAGAATCGTACAATCTGACCTTGCGGGGATTGAATTGGGGGCGGATACCGTTCGCGTAGTCTTCCCCATGCTCTGCAGTCCATAGATCCAGCTCGGATTGCAGTCTTGTCTCGACGTCACGACGGAGAGCGTCCAATGCACGTCGATCTACGTCTTGGTCAAGACCAACGTGGGATGCATATATGTCGAGGAGCTGCTTGGACAGCGCTTTTTGCGCCTCAGACAGTGCTCGAAGAGCTTCTGGGTCGACCATTACACCGGGAGCTGAGACTCCATCCGTAGCGGAATGAGATGTGCGCAAAGAAATGCCCTCTTTCGAGGCGTAGCTTTCAACAACACTATCAATAAATGCTTTTGCATCAGATTCTGTAGAAATCCGTGCGGCAGGCTGCTTTGTGACCGCAAGAAGCAGGCAGGAGTCTTGTCGTCCCTGTTTGAGTCCCCACTGCGAACTGAGTTGATCTCGCGCGATAGCTGTAGTGAAGCCGCTGGGTAATTTAGAAGTGAAAAGCGAGTTGATCATGCTCGTGGACACTTTGCCCAGCGTTCCTTTATGGCTTGACTGGATCGCATCCCACACTTCGGTCAAAGGTACGTCTTCTGCGCGTTCTGGCAGCGAGCCGAACTCCCCATGGAGATCACCGACGATCTCGTTTTCCAGTGTCGATCGGCCTGCAAATTCAATCAGCATCCGGAGAGGTTGTCGAAGGGCCAGTGTACTGTTGACATACCGCCAGCAAGATCCTTGATCGACTTTGTCCCGTCAACATCTGACGTTGTCTTTTTCAGCACTCTGGACACTATCGTTGTCACAATATCCCGCGCCTTGACTCCCTCGTCTTCAAGCTCTATTGGCATTGACTTCGGTGTCAACACAGATACCGCCACGGATTCTGATACAGGTGCCAGCTCTGTTTCCACAGTCGATAATGTAACTGCGATTGCTGGTTTCTTATGATCTTCCTTCGGCGGGAAACTTGGAGCAGGAACGTGTTCGAAGTAGACTTCTTTGGTGTCCCTCTCTGAGTTTAAGAGTCGGCGAGGTTTAGGTCTTGTGCACTCCTGAGTCTGATAGAGGCTGTTTATAGTCCGCTGAAACATGCCAACCAGTGTAGGACTGGGCCCAATTTCGACGATCTTGTCGCATTCCCTGCGCGAGAGGATTACGTCTTGAGTTTCAATCCATCGTACCGGGGAGGCAAATTGATATCTTGAGGAATCCAGTTGTCAGTCACTGTTCTTTACAAGCATTCCCTCTCATCACATTGGCTACTTACGCCATGAGCTCAATGAGCAATATGCGAGCCAGCTTGCGCTGGGCATCCATATCGACGGCCATGGTACCTCCGCGCGAGTCGAGGTTGATCGTTCGAGAAGAGTCAGATTAGGCACTTGAAGTATGAACTTCCCTTTGTCAGAGAAGGACCAAGTGAGACAGTAAGAATGACCTGTCTTACTGTCAGTTGACCTTCGACACTCGGTCCCGGTGCACAGAACTTTGGCTTCAGGTCGGCTGAACGCTCTCGAGAGGCGCAGCTCTGACAAGTTCATCCTTCGCTGATCACCAATCCCGATTAATACTTCTATCAGCATGTGAGATTCCAACATCCGCCTAACTGGGTTGCCATGCCCGGTGCTAGCAACTAGTTCATCTCAGCCGCATGCTTCCACCCGGGCATCTCGAGCTCTCTTCCTTGTGGCCGCAGCCGTAGACGGTACTTCCGGCCCCCACGGTGCAGTAGCATCTTTGGCTATTTGCTATCGAAGATGACGCGAGAATCTAGAGGTGACCACTTTTTTTTTTTGAAGATATTGTCATGATGGTGTGGATGGTGGCAACTGTATACTTGACCTGGCATGTAATGCAACGATGTATTTGGTACATGACCGGTATGTATGAAGTCAATGTTATGTATGTATGTACAGACGTATGTACGTACGTAGGTGCATTTGTACGTACGTATGTATGTAAGCAATGTAATCTATAAAATGTAAGACAAGAAACTTACTTGTCGGCGGTATTACGCCAATCTAAACCGACAACGTATGTTGGATTGTTCGTTATATTGCTGATGCATATGTGCGGTATTAGCGGCCTAGCGGCCTATTATTAGCTAGATTAGGGAGTCCTGCCGTCCATCTACCATTTTCCGAAAGAGGACTGCATATTGTCTGACTAGCGTGTCATATTGATTCCACTGGCAGTGCGGGAATTGGCGCTGCAGGTATACGTTGCTGATTTGATATGTGAAATGACTGATTGCCTTGATATTAAGGCACCAAGACGGGATGATGTCTGAGGTATCGACCCTGCAACCCTCAGCAATACCAACACAGCCAAAATGAAGGCATGAATTCCTAATAGTCATAGATTGATGTGCTGGCGATAATTCACACAACGTAGAAAACAAAAATGTTTATGTGCCTTTAAATAATTGGAAATATGGATAGATAAGGGAGAAGCACATGCAATGTGAAAGAAATATGGATGAAGAAAAGTCATTCAAGAATCGTTACTCTTAAGTAGATGATCGACTATCAAATACCCTGAAGAATCTTTCTGCCTTCACCCGCCACAGGACAGAGCATCTCTGTTATGTATATGCCTAATCGTTCCGCATGTGTAACATTGCATTGTGCTTTTACTTGCATCATGCAAGTCTCCAACCCCATGTCACTCTGTGGGTCAGTCACTATGGTGCGTTGCTATCCCCAGCGCCCTCCCCAACAGGCGAAACCTGCCACAGCCAATCCTCGTTGGACTTGACTCTTCCTTTCTGAGTGTCCACGAGAGTCTGCAGCAACTTTTGACAACCATCGCCGGGGCCATCAGTACTAAACTGAAAAGTCTCACCAGTGGACTTCCGGGTGATTGATCTGATGGGGACCAACATTGCCGCAGTGCCAACCGCCACGACCTCAGTGAAGTAGGGGAGCTCGGAATATGGGATCTGTACATGGGTTAGGATATCCAGACCACAGATCCCATAGATATAACATCAGAGTCCAATGTATTGAGGAGGCGAAACTTACCGCGCGGACCTCGACATTCCAACCCAAGGATCTGGCCAGGTCCAGACATGTGGTGCTTGTTACACTCTTCAGAATCGAGCGGCTACTGGGCACAACCACTGTAAAGGACTCCCCGGTCTTCTTCAGACCGAGAAATCCTGATGTACTGAACTCATCAATTTCGGAGTTGGTCCGGCTATCGAGGTGCAGGGTAATGAAGAAGCCCTCAGCGCGGGCCTGGTCACTCCATTTCAGGACAGGGGCATAGTTTCCGCCAACCTTAACATGGCCCACACCTTTGGGAGCAGCTCTGTCCAAGTCTTCCAGAATCAGGGCTGGAATAGGCTGACTGCCATGGTAGGCTTTATAAGGCTGAACATAGATGCAGAACTTGTATCCCGTACCAGCAGAGACAGCAAAGAAAGCATCGGATCCGAAGGCCAGAGGCCGAATGTACAGAGCAGCGTCCGTATCATGTGGGGGTACATACTCCGCATTCCTGGCAACGGCCAAATTGACACTACGTAAAAAGAGTTCTTCTGGGATTGTAGGAATAGCAATGGCCGAGCATGACAGAGCAAGACGGGCTGCGTGGTCCTTGGGCCGGAAGACGTGGATCTGTCCTTGGGGGTCACGATAGGCTGATCCATAGTCAGTCCGATATCCATCCAGGAGCCATAGGTAGGTCTTGTGTCAGGATACCTTTCATGCCCTCGAACGCTTGCTGGCCTAGTACATTGTTAGAGATTGGCTCGAATGGCTTTGTTCTGTGCACATACCATAGTTGAGCCCAGGGGCAAGACCGTGAATCCGCAGCAAAGGATCTTCCACCAGTCGGGGCTCAGACCAATGACCTGTGGACACAGAGTAATCACACTCGACATGAGCGTTCACTACATGCGCAAAGGCTCTCAGTCAGCGTCCACTGCATCGGGCCGTTGGACAGATACTGACCATTCATAGGCGCAATCCCGAGCTTGTCCCACTCTGAAATGAAGGCAGATTAGTCTCTATGCACTTATTCTGCGACATAGGCAGCCCACCTAGAGATTCAGTAGGGGGAGGCGGGAAGGAGCTCATTGTGGTGTTCTGCTGCAGTCCAATAGAGCAGGGTCAGGGCAATTCGAGAAGTGACAAGACACTTGGATTGAAAGATGAGACCAAGACTGCTTTAGTGAACTATCACGCAATATAAATCATTTGCATACTACTTGAAATTTACAAAGGATAGTCTTAGATTTTATCCGACAGCATCAGGTCAGCCTCAGAGCTAGTGTGTTAGTCGGGCGAATTTGAGAGTACTGCCTCTACAGTAGTAGACCTGTTTTCATGGAGTATGAGTATGGGGGCTGAATCCCCATTTGCACCAGATATATAACCAGATAAATACTGTGCAATACACTGATATAATACAAAGTAACATTGTATTGTATCACCTTTGTTATATCTCGGTGGTAACAATTAGCAATACACTACCGTATTTACTTAGGTAATTATTGATCTATTCAAAGTAAAGGTGGGTCCGCTGCAAAGGAAATGAGGGGATTTTCTCAGCTGTCATGCAATGCGGAGCGAAGATGGTTAGGCAATATCAAAGAATAAGATTTTGAAGGATTCAGAGCCGCTAAATATGCATGAATGTAGGATAGCCTAAACTGGAAGTTGGTACATGCTTTGAGATTCTCCAAATACAGCCAAGTACCTTGAGCGATTTTCCATTGATCAGATTGGTAGTCTAGAAGCGAATCACTGCGAATCCTTCCAAATGATCCTGGCTGCACTGTGGCCTAGATGGCGCCCATTACAGGGGGTTCCTGACATAGTCTAAGACTATACAGACAGCCTCGAGCACAATGATTGCGACTTCTGTTGACTGCCTGGCGCAATCTAAGACTCCAAGGTGGCAGGTTTAACCGATACTACCGTCCTCGTTGTGCTGTCTCGAAAATTGACTCAATCCTAGTGAAAAAGCACCCTGGCCAGGTAGTAGTATGTTGATGGAAGTTTTATCTCCACCAGTCATGATACGAAGTCACGAGTTGATATGCTCCCCACATAGCAGCCTTTAGCATTCGTCAGACTATGAGTAATAGCTAATCAGGCAGATAGCCAGAGTTGTATCGATTCTATTGAGCGAGTAGAGCTCTCTGTGGCACGCAGCACTTGAGTTGGCCGACAGTAATGGCTTTGCTTCTATCAATTTGGATAAATGGTTTTGCCAAGCTTCGGAGAGAGCTATAGATCTTTCAGACGTCGAATTATACTTTTATGGATCCTTTCATTTTCTTCCCGAGGTTTGTGCCGCGAATACTCAAATAGCCAATTGCGAGACATCCTTCGAAATTGGCGTTCTATACGCTCCTCGACCATGATAGAAACTTGGACAAATAATCCAATAGCCTGAATGAATACAATCTGCAATAGGACATTTAATGTCGTGCGACTCCTATACAGTGTGACAGATTGTTTCCCTTGCAGACCCCTCCTATATCCGTCGCATTATAGCCACCGAACCACGTGGTGCTGCATCGCTGTACGATCAATTCAACAAGGGAGGATATAGTGGGGATGATCAGCCCATGGTACCTGCAAGGCAGTCGTCTCATTATATTTGTCATTCATACAGCCATTATATCGACTATCATAATATTATATCCATATCCAACACATCCCCTCTTACTCCTACCCAAATGAATATTTGAACATATCGTTACTGTCAAGCAACACGAAAGATTCATACCGAAGTCCCCTGTCCACCGGCGGCTGTTCAACGTCACGGGTGACATTCGATGAGACTTCAGCCCATCCCTTCCACAGAGCTCTCCAATAGCATGCCTCGGCAGCTGGGGTTAGGTATCGCTCTCGGAAGGTTTTGACACTGTTATTGGCTATACGCTCTGCCTTGTCCGGGTTCTTCAAGAGTTCGTCCATGCGTTTTGGGAGATCAGAGAAGTCTCTCTCGACTTCCACATAGTTCTGTTCCGGACCGGACGATACGAGGAGATAGTGGTGATGTTGGATATGCTGCAGCTTATGCGCCACGACGACGGACCGACAGGCTTGTCGGTATTTAAGAGATGCCGAGTATGCGCGACCTGGATATCAACGATATCTGTCAGCCTTGTCCAGCAAGTTGAGTTGAAAGAAACATACCTTCGACATGTCCAATAAACATGTACCGACAGTGATCTTCCATCGACAAGAAGTTGGCCTTCTTGCTCCAATCCAACTCCTTCACATCACTCCAAGGCTTACTCCGTGCAGTGTCCAAGAGCGCCCGACGCAGCTTTGGTGCAAAGCTCAACTTCCCCCGCCAGACCAGCTTCTGTTCTTTATCTGCGAATTTCAGATTGGTTTCAGCGGCCATGATGCGCTGTAGGACTTGTCCGTATGGGCCGATATTACTCTTGGCCCAGGACCAGTACCCAAAATCGGGCATCAGAATGACCGACTCCTCGGATGCTTTCCTCGATAACACCCAGACGGGGTGGCCCACCGCGTCAACGTCGTCCACGCGGTCTTCGATCGAGAAGATAAACTCGATTGTGGGGTGCGAGGTACGATTCGAGGACGCGGATAGCGCCCGATGGATAGATCCTAGAGTACCAAGGATCTTGCGCCGGTGGTCGGCCCCTTTTGCTCTTGTCGCCACGACGTACAAGTCTCCGTTGGAGATGATGGCGCGAGCCATACCATCCTCGAATGGTACCGCACCCAGATCGTCTCTTGATATGCCTCCTCGCGATTTCCAATACTCGATGCCGCGGTGGATATCCTGGAAGAGACCGGGGAATGCTGCCTGGCATTGACTCTGGCTCAGGCCTAGCTTCTGGTCGTCTCGACCGTACTGGAAGCTCCAAGCTGCAAGGGGTTCTGGTTCCGATGGTGGTGGCGAGGCGAGACAGGTGAGGCAGTCGGCGCACTGAAATGAAGTGGATGATTGGCAAGTACAGTGGCCTGCTGGGATGAGTTGTGTGAGGAGCGGGGGGACATTATCACGGTCCGAGTTCATTCCAAACCATATCAAATAGACGAAAACACCGCAAGCGCCAACGCCGACTGCGAATAGCATCCGACGAAGTGAACACCAGGTGGCCCATGACCGCTGCATGATGAGAATGATGAAAATGGCGGGAATGATTGTGGGATACCTGGAGAAGGTAAGGAGAACACCGAACCTCCCCCAGGCAGAAGGCTGAGCCAGCGGCTCAGAGATTGCCTCAGCCCACAGGGGAGGGACTAGGGACTGCGGGTCTTTTGCCCAGACAGGTTAAGGATAGGATCCCTGAACGGGTTACCCAGTCAGCCTAAAGGTATAGTCAAACGAAGGGTTCGTGGTGGAGGTTAGTTGGGTTGGCGTACATTTAGACCCAACAAGATGACCCACAGGATCGTCGCCTCTAAACCCTCTCAACCAACCGGATCAGAAATTGAAGACTACCTGTCAATTAGTCCCTGAGTTAAGAAACACTACAGCCACTAGCTATGACTGGCTAAATGCGATGTAACCCTTGGACCTTCTTCCTATCCCAATTAGGGAAATTTATTTCAAAGTGAAGCAACTGCTAAGCGATGTCCATCATGAAAATTCTAGTACGGTTTGGTGAATTTGAGAAGCTTCAAATCCATACTACTTTCTTCCAATTGTAGAGAAATAATCGGACTCGAACTCAGCTACATTCTGGAAACTAAAAGCCAAGGCTGGGGCCCTGTGGCCCTAAATACAAATGTGTACGGTATGCACCTCCCATCCGATCAGCACGCCGGAGCTCCATTTAACAACCCGTCACCCGGTCAATCTTGATCATACAGCCGTTGGCGATTTGCTTGCGTCCGCAATGGCTGCAATGGCCTCGGTTGCGGATGTCATTGTAGGCGTCCATCAAATCCTGCCCCATGACTTCACAGTGGTTGCCGCTGACAAAAAGGCCGCAGGTTCCACTGCAGGTTCCAGTATTGGATTTGCTTTGTCGAGTTAGTGAAAAGTCAAATCATCCATTCTCATTAAAGCGTAGACATACTCGAGGTAAGTGCTGTAGGTGTTGCTGGGAACAACCTTGCGATAAGCATCGTCACAGCTAGAACCGAGTCTTTCGCACAAGGCAGAGCCCTTGCAGTCGACGTCCCCTTCGGACAAGGCCATCAAAACATTGCCGGTCTCCGCAGAGGGTTCGGTTTCAACCATGACGGATTTTTCGCCATTGAAAACGGGGAACTTTTCACCCCTAGCAACGATTGGGCCGGGGACTGCTGCCGCAATGGTGGCCAGGACAGTGACGGCATAAACGGCGTGGTTGATAAGCTGCATTGTGGTGGTTTGGATAAAGGGCTCTTGGTCAGAGAAAGACAGAAAGATTGTATGGATTCTGGATGGTAGCAGGTAGAGTTCCTGAGTGCGTTGGTAGTAGAGAAGTCGTCCAGAGGCAGCGAGCATCGACCTTTTTATATCCTTCCGGTCACAGAGATTCCGGCCATGTTGCCCACTCGACTGGTATTGGAGTTCAACTTCCCGACAAGTGTCCAGTTTCCCATGGACTCCGCTGTTGGATAGTCGCCCTTGGGCTAGAGAGTTGGGTTCTCGATGGAGTAATTGTTACATCGCCTCGATGGACAGGCGTGCAGGACTGATATCAAGCGTTGGTGAACAGGCGATTGACCGACACGTCCCAATCAGATTGCTGCTCAGAGTATTCAGTTGGTTACGGATCCTGCCAGCGTCTTTAGTGGCAAATGTTCCATGACACTCTGGAAGTTGAGCGTGAAAAGGGCGCGGATAGCGCGTGCCGCAGTTCATTCTCTATGTCAAAGCTATCTCGATCAACTACTGATCTTGCACAAAGCTGCCTTGCCAGGAGATGTCCCACGACACAGCGCTGGCTATGCGGAGACATGGGACGGAAGTCGTGGTCACCTTTGCATATCATTAACTGGATTGGTATCAGACCCTGGTGATAATATCTACTTTATAAGCGACTACAATGGCAGGGTTCGGAGCAGGCTCAGCAAGGGCGAGTTTTTACCTAACACCAGGCAGAGCAGTGGCATGTGTTTCAGTCATCCAGCATACTTTACAAGCAACTATTCAATACCATATCTGATCAAGGATGGGCATACATTGTAGATTCGGTGTTACTATGTTCTGTGAAGCCCAAGGTCCATGTCAATGCACCTGATAACACAAAGATATCAAAAAAGCCATGATCCTTCGGCCTCAGTTGAAGTAGTTCTATAGAGCCAACAACTCTATAGAAAATGTATAGCTTTTTCCTAATCTATCTAGTATTCCTAAGCACCCTCTGGCCACTGCATTACTAGCTCAAAATTGTAACCCGAAGGTACGCCGCCGACTCGCCTAAGAAGTTTCATTGATTGACACTGTGAAGGTGGATAGTTCTAGGTACTTTTACGCTATATCCCACGATTGGTCTGCGGTGCTTGTTGTTGCCCTGCCCTGTTCATATGATCCCTGTTGAGCGGCGATCAATGACCACCCTGCCCTGTTTATATGATCCTTGTTGAGCGGTGATCAATGACCACAGTGCTAAAGGGGTTTGACAAAGTTCGTTGCCGCGAGCTTCCAGCGCAGGTAATAATCTTCCTACATTGAATGATGTTGCATCGCGTTCAGAAGCGAAGCAGGAATACTTCATGGACAAGGTTGCCTTCGTGGCCCTCTCCGAATTGGCCCAGAATGGAGATTGGACAGGAACGACAGTCCTTACGAAAGCTCGATGCCAAGGGTCGAGTGTCAGAAGTACCGCATGGATCGAGCATTAGTCATGGACGATCAGACGATCATCATGAGGCTGTGAGCTACTCCACTTTTCTAGAGACACTATTATTGTTATACATAAGCTTGATGTTGGTCGAAGCTGTGCCGCAATCTCCTTAAGACAACACTAATGCACGGGCGTATATTTGTCGTTTAGTGGGGGCGACGGTATCTACCGGTAAGATGCCAATAGGGGGTATCCACTGGGGCCATGCATTTTCTGTATTGGTACCCTTCTCCATTGTGCGGCTTGGGGACAGGAGCCAGCGGCTAGTCCACTGCGAAGTTGGACCGTGGCCGTATACCAACAATCAGCTAACAATATAGCCTCAGGCAATTGGTTGATGCAGCATATTCCTTCTTTGGAGGGACGCTTGGCAGGTTGGGATGGCCTAAATGTTCCCATGCACCTTACTGTTGTTGCGAGTTTGCCCAGGTACCCAGCCTTCAACGACTCGAAGACCTCCGACTGTGGTACTGTCTGAGAGCTCCCACCATGGATTGAAATCGAGTCTATATAAGATGACTGCAGACCCGACATACTGGAGGTTAGATGAAAACACAAATCCCTTTTCCCAAATACCAGTCCTGCTTCTCAGGTAACCAAAGGTGCACCCCGTCATCATGAAAGCTTTTACCCTTACGTCTTTTGGACTTGCCCTCTCTGCTGCTCTGGGAGCATTAGCTAGTCCAGTGAGCCCTGGGTCTCCTACGTCCAATGACTTGGATGTCAGAAACGAAAACAATCACCAGGTTCAGTACCCAGGAGTAAGTCTCTAAGGTTTATTGAGGTACGAGACGAAGAGCCTGATCTTTCAAAACTAGAAGTGCGATCCAAAAACGAATCAATGCCATTATGAGTCACAAAGTGGGCTGAACGCTATTTGTCATTGCGACTTCAAAAAGGTAAACTGCCCTGGGCCCCGTTACTCCAAGAGTATGCTAATTTCTACACAAAGTGTACCGACGCAATTGAGACTAAACAATGCTATTTTGACTCTTACACTAGAAAGTGCGTCTGTCAGGAGAGGGAGACCACTCCTCCCTGAGGCGGGTAGTTCTGTGCTGCTCCTGGGTTGATTGTGAAGCAGCCACTGTGTAGAGGAACACCTACAAGTTTGCTGCATTTCAATATATGCTGTCCTGTTTTCTACACTATATCTGTATCGAGTATGACTGCTATCTCGACTTCTATAACTAGCTTCATTGTATTTTCATTTCTGCTGTGGAGTGCTACAGCACTAGAATCTAGTCTGACCAGGATTCCCCTAGATAGTCAGCGTCACTAGCCCCAGATATCAAGTCATGGACACGCCTTCTGCAGATCCCAGTGGGTCTCCTACCCTGAACGAGTGGCGTGTCACCAATAGTAGACGGGCCTGATTGGAAGCAAAAGATTGTTGCTGCCTGCCACAGAGACAGCATCTCCTTACCATACTTTATCTACTCCTCAGCCATTTTTTATTTTATAAATAATATATCCGTTGTCTAATCCCATTGCACTCGCTTTCTCCTACGTTCACCTCATTTCTAGAGATTCACTCTCGTGACCTCATCAGCAATCGGTACTGCCAGCTCATTTACGTTCCTGAACTCAAGATGCACGACTTACTAAGAGATTCACCAAGCTCACCGCCGCGGGATAGACCTTCCGGCTTCGCTGCATGCGACCCAGCGGATCTGGCGGATCTGGTGGAGGCTGCTCGAGCAGGGGATTTCGACCTCCTCCGATCTGTAGCACATAACAGAGCATGGATCGTGGGCCAAAGCTATTGCCGGAGCCGGGATTCCATTGATTCCTGCGAGCCGTATCTGCATTCTCTCTGGTACGTCTATTACCAATGCGCCAGACATGTCTCCCACGAAAGCTTTGAGCAAGACAGATGGATCCTCGACATCCTCCGGACGCGGGGACGCGGGCCTCTAACGAGGCCGGCACCGGGCGCTGGCATCGATATTGCTAGAACTCCCGATGGTACCGTCTGGAATGACCTGCCGCTCCTCGCGACGGACATGACACAGTTCTGGATTAATGACTGCGCGGCAATGGGCTCAAAGCTGCGTCTTAATGCTGCGTCCTTCCTTGCGAAGCTTGCATCCACGCGCGTTGCGAACGATCGGCTTTGCCAGATTGCCCTGATTCTTTTTCGTAATACATTCGAGGCAGTGCGCCCCCTTGGAAGCTCTAATGAGCCGGAAGATGAAGATCCTCGCCGACCAATCCATGTACTTACTATTGCTTCGTTACTCCCATCTGCATGTGCCTGGATCCGAGAAGCCGGGCATAACATCATACTCTTATCCGATGTCTCATGGAATGATTGCTCTAACAGTACCATTGGGAAAGGTGGCTTCACCTTTGTCCAGTCGGAGCTAGGTCAACGAGCACCTGATGGATTTAGTCCCTGGAGATGGTTATACTGGCTTAAGCGGTTACATCAGATTGCCGATGAAGCATCAAAAGCAGATGAGAAGATTCTTGCAGAGCAGGCCGCGAAGGCAATTGACATTATGTTAAGTCACGTCAAGCAGAGGAACTCTAAGATTCTCAGGGTGTTTGAGGCAGCGGGCGATGCTGTGACCCAGGATAAGGATTTCTTGGGTCTGACGAAGGAATGGTAGATGCGGCACAACCAGACTTGACGTGAGATCCTATGTCCAAGGACTACTGTATCCATCTTTTTCTTTCTATTCCCATGTAGCATGTTTCTAAGCCCTAGTATATGTCAAGGAGAAATTGATTAACATGGGTAATTGATATGGCTCTGTGAACCGTGAATCTCAGGTATTTCCTTGTTTACTTGTCATGGACTCAGGGTTGATGGTTCTGAGATTAAGTGCATAGATAGACTGAACTCAATCTAAGTCCCGCTTTGGGTGTCGGAGCCAGCCGAGGAATCCGGCCAAGACCAGAGCTGGTAAGCTGCCAAATCTCCAGCGTTTGACTTTTGTATACAGCCATTATGAGCTCTGTTGGATTATCAAGGGTTATTGATTCAAAATATCTAGTTGTTGCTGAGATATAAGGGAATGGTAATCCAGACCCGGGGGGAAGGGGAGGAGGAGCAGAATGGGTTCGAGTTTTTGAAGAGCAGCACCTATTCATCCTTGAGAGGCCCTTTATTTAAGCTAGTCGATCCTCATCGGTTACCAGCAGGGTTGTGTTCTCCTTTAGTGGTGGCAGTGACTGAGGTCTCCACTAGACATGGATGCATGGATCCAAAATTTGAGACACGTCATTTACTAGACAGACGCTAAAAAGGGCACCAGGGTCAAGGCCAAGCCAGACCAATGTCGCGCTAATGCATAAGCTATCACACCCTGTCCCAAACTGTCGGGTCCACGCAACGTAATCAATGTTGCGACCAGGCCAGTTTGAACTGGGCTCGCAGCTCGGCGGGTGTACGAAAAAACTTGCCGGGTGTCGGTGAAAAGTAGGTCAGCGGGTGTCGATCCATGAATTAATTTCAAAGTGTATGGCTATGGCACCTGTTCAGCATATGCCTTGGGGGAAACCCCTCGGAGCAGGGGGGCACTAGCCGGGCAACCGGCCGGCGCTAACTACCATGCCTATATTCTAAGATACCACCACCACCACCACCCCAATTTTCAACCCTCTCCGACCGCGAACACCAACCACTAAAGGTTTAGTTTTGAATAGTATTAAATTAAATTATACACCTAACGTGATCACTCAATATCTATAAATTTATGCTTATTATGTATATATTCATTCTACCATAGTAAGCATACTATAGAGTATACACACAATAAATTAAAATACTATATAAAGAAATTAGTTAAATAAAGTAGAATTTTATAATCATCCTTGATATTACGCATACAATGAGTATAAATTTATAGATAGTAGGGGGTGGTTAGGGTAGGTATGCAATTCGAATTTAATACTATTTGAAATCAAACCTTTAGTGGTTAGTGTTCATGGTCAGAGAGGGTTAGAATTAGTGTAACAGTGATGATAGTAGGACAGAATGTGACCGACACCCTCTAAGGTCCAATGGTTGTCGAAGTTAAGCCAGGTTTTCCCGACACCCGGCGAGTTTTTTTCGACACCCGCCGAGCTGTGTCCCTGTTTCAACTACTCTAAGTAACCACATCCTCCTCCGCCCTGATTTACCTGTTGGAACCATGAGCAAAGGTCTTATGCACACCAAGCCTACATGTCCTTAATCGGCTCTTTGAGATAGCCTTACCTCCTCATTGAGCTCAGCCTGCCCAGGTGATCGGATCTTCCTATGATACTGTTAGACGTGGCAGGGAAGGAAATGACTCACTCAAATTAGTCTGGGCGTCAGGCCATCCAAAAGGGGCCTGGGCGATGGCCCAATTGGTTGGCTTGGAAATTGCACGTGTCACGCACATAATGGTTAGGTATGATTGTGCTGTGTGGACTACCATAAAGTAGCAGCACAACGCAGCCAATACCTGTCAGACCCAATCAGACTACAGTACAGCAGGACGGTCAGGGCGTGCTAGAGGGAAGACCTGGACCTCGCGAATGTACCGCAGTACCCCACAGACAGCTGGAGCTGGATAGATACTATAGGCAAGATGTATTATTCTGCGGAAATTGCGGACCCCTAGTATAATACCCGACTTGGGAGGATTTTGCTTGGCAGGAAATCGAACATATGCGCGTTTGATCCTTTACATGTGCCACCCGAGAGAGGCTGTGACAAGCCTTTAATGGCTGTAGCATTTGCAGTCCCCGTTGGTCAGTATGTCCCGAGTATTATGAATAGAATGAGGCTGTCCTTCAATCTTGAGCTGTAAGACCCAATAACAAAGTGGTAGGGTTAGCGGCGTCATGGATAATTACTACAGCCAAAAGAGATGGTATATTCTTGGCGCTGGAAATTACTTTCGTGGCCTACTGGTTAAAATAGCTGCAATTCGCATCGCCTTCTTCGCTTTTCGCAATCCAGATTTCATATACAAACGACCCTACACTTTCAAAACAGTGACGTCTACCACTATCCTACGTGTCGCAGCATCTTTGCACTATAAGCATGGCAGACAATGGCATTGTGGCTCTTCGTGCAAGTAGACAGATCATAACGGGGGACGGGAGAGCAATCGATTTTGAATACCCTGGAATTCAGCTATCTACAAACGATGAGCCCAAGGAGAAGCCCAACAAAGACAGCAAACACATCCTCATTTTGGGTGGTGGCGTCAGCGCACTGACCGTGGCTTGGATTTTCTTGATTCCGGATACCGAGTCACGCTCATGGCGGAACATTGGGCGTGGACAAAAGATTTTGTGAAGTCTCGCATCACCTCGCAAATCGCGGGGGCGCTGTGGGAGTACCCTCCAGGTGGCTGTGGGTTGACCGAGGTTGTATCTGCGGGTAGAGGATGGTCCACACTGGAACACTACCAAGAATGGGCTCTGCAGAGCTACGAGTTCTACAAAAAACTCGCAGAGATACAAAATTCCCATGAAAGAAGAGGGCGGTCATTCGGACTGAATATCACCCAGCTCCACCAGTTCTTTTTTGAGCCGATTGAGCTTAAAAGGGACACTGGCCGTGACCCTAACGCGAACGATAGCCATGCCATCAAACTGCAGGGTATCGAAGAAGCTGTTGATGACCACAGAATGCATGGCTACAAGAGGTACAGGACGAAAGAAGACCTCGAAAGGGAGTTTAAGGATTTCAGTTTCAGCCGTGACTACCGTGGAGGCTTCGAATGTGGCTATACTCATGACGCCCCGATTATCAATACGGACAAGGCCATGGCATATCTCATGGCCCTGGTGAAATGAAAAGGCGCCAATTTCGAGACCCGAAAAATCAAGGGCAATCTTCGCAATCAGGGCAAGGGTTTATTGGAGATTTTTGACGCTAATGCCGTGGTGAATGCCACCGGCCTCGGTGCTAAAGATTTACTCGGTGACGAGGACGTTTACCCCGTCCGTGGCGCCATTCTGAGAGTTGATAACACTCGTAATGGACAGTTCAATCACTTGAATAACGCCTACCTAGTTCCCGCGCAGAAGGACAATAATGGGGTGCCCGCCGGCGTCGTTTTCATTGTTCCCCGGAATGACGATATTCTCTATATCGGATCAATCATCCAGCCACATAATGACCAGGCGAATCTAGAGCCTGGTTCGCCTGAGGTTCGCGTTATGTGGGATCGCGCTGCAGAATTCATGCAAAGCCTTCGACATGCTGAGTTTGTGCATCACTACCCGTTTGCTCAAGGTCTGCGGCCTTTTACCAAGAAGAACGTCAAGGTGAGAGCAGATACGCAGGCTGGCTTTCCGTTGGTTCACAACTATGGACACGGAGGTTCGGGCTGGACATTGGGCTTTGGGACTGCTCGCTGTGCAGTCTACATCTTAAAAGCGCTTCTCGAAGAGGATTATGATGAAGCGGACGAAAAATGGAACCAAAAAGCGGAAAAGATCAACGAGGAGATATATGGAAAGCAAAATTAGTCGGCCATGGCAAGTTTCAGCACACAACACATCTTGAGAATATCACCATGATTCGCCCTCCACTGACTAGCACTATAAGACCTGCAGCGATCTCAGAATTAGATCGGATTACACCTATCAGCAGCCAGACAGTATTCCTTTTTGCATGTTCTCTCTTGTCTTATTCCTCCCATCGCATCGTCCGTTATTAGAGTCAATCCTAAGCTATTCCCGTCATGCTTAAAATAAAAAAAACACTACAGAGTAATTGCCTTCCCTGATGAATAGCGAATACATCAATTGAACCTATGCTATATTGCTCCATTACTTACTACTCACAAGGATACTAATAATGTAAAGCCCGCGTAAGCTGATAAGGAAGGATATATTGTAACAGACACTGAATTGGAGAAAGATCAGTAGTTCTAAGGATGCTATCGGGGTAGGATAACTGTCATTGTAGTTGAGGCAGAGCGTTTTATCATGTGAGCGTAGGGGGTAGTAGTACGGCTAGTGGCCGCCCTGTACATGCTTTGCTAACACTAAAGAGTCGACAAAGAGACAAGAAATACTAAAGATATAGTTAGAAATTCTTTAAATTTCTTCAACTATCGCTGAGCCATCATTAGTGCGAAAGAAGCACCCTGGCCCCAAGTATGAGAACTTCCCTCTGGTACCCACCCACAAGACCAACACGAAGGCTCCCTTCGAAGCCGGTCAGTCTTTAGCATCGGTGTCCCACAGGAAGGACCACGATATACCAACCACTAAAGGCCTTCGTGGCTTTACATTCTGTGGCTGGCACCACCGCCTGCGACACCTCTGTCGACCTTAGCGTTCATTTACAGTCGAGAGTGTCTAGCCACGTGATATACATACCCTTCCCCCTTCCCCCGGTACCTATTGCATTGCTTCATGTTGTTTCTAACTGTCGTGCTTTACATGAAGCATTTTGGAATTTTCTAGTGGGAATCTAGTCGATTAACGCTGTGCAGTGATTCGTTACAGATCCAATGGCTCGTCTGCTCCGATCGGTGATGTCGAGGCCACCACGCGAGAAAGGCCACAGGAAGAAGTCTGAATGGAGGATACCTGCTTGCATACAGCTTGCATGCTGCAACTAATTAGAAATGGACAAGATGGAGGAGACAACAATGACAAATTCTCGACCAGTTGTATTTTCATTGATCTAGGATTGAACGAATCATGGAGGCTCGGAAATTTATACCACGTGTGGAGAGAAACGTTGAGATGCATTGGAGAATTGAATAACTACTGATTGGCATCTATCCTTAAGCCTGATTAGTGGATTTGGAAAAGAAACAATGTGGACAGGTGTGGTGCTGATATTGACCAACTGAACAATAGGATCCCACGCGACAACAATATGAATGCTGCCATCCTTGTGAACGTTGGCATCTAGAAGCAACGGTACCTGGATATCTGCCGGAATAGGCGCAATGTGATCAAACATGTCTTGACTCCACCTATCCAGCCCTCGGAATATTGCCTAGCACGGGACGCGGTGTCGATCTGTCGTGCAACATTGGCAACAACCGTCAAATAGGACCGAGGGCCCAAGTCTCAAAGGCTGCTGTCTGCTTCGTCTACATAAAGACAGACAAGGAGGTCAAGAACCGCCAAGTTGATACATCCTAGAATGGTTTCTTTGTAATGAAGTCCTGGATATCTGTTTTTCAACAACCCTTGCTTTTCTGTACCGCTGTCTGTGGGATCTCTAGCCGACAGGATTCCATAGTGAATGTGCAGCTATCCGCTCCGGGGGTTACCTATGAACTTGGCAATGTCACATTCTTTGCCAACGTCCAACATCCCAAGGCAATCTTTAACTTGGACTACACCAATTCTTCCAGACTTGTCGCAGCGACAGTCATACTGGTGAACCAGAGTGTGGTCACCGGCAGCTATCTGAAGTCTACCCTTTCCCGCTACTTGACCGAAGATGATGTTTTCTCACTTGACTTCCTGTACGCAATCTATCTCACATCCACTGTCTCAAAGTCCAGATTGGACTCGACGGCAGAAAAATATCTCAGCAGCCTAGGCGTGAGTTGTCTTTTATTCAATGCCACCTCTTTTGAGAGTATCCCGAGCAAGGGACATGCGTTGAAGGACGACCACGCCACATCCCTACCACCAGGCCCGTTTACCATTCTCGTCAACAATGGGTCCATCTCTTTTCTTGACACCTACCGCCTGTATATTGACAGCTTTCGCACCTTTATTACCGGTGCATATCCCTCCAACGACGGCATTGATTCGTTTGCTACGCTACCTGCAATGAATCCACGGCCCGGGGGACCACTGATCCCCGTCCCTAGTCGAATCCATTCATGGAATGACAATCGACCCCTGGCAGGTAAACGGGTCTCTGTAAAAGACCTTTTTGACGTCAAAGGTCTACAAACCTCAGCTGGAAGCCAGGCGTGGATCCAGGTCACTCCGATTGCCAATTCGACTGCTCCTGCCATTCTACGACTGATCGATCTTGGCGCCGTGATAGTGGGCAAGTTCAAGTTAGCCCAATTTGCGTCGGGTGCAGATCCATGGAACTGGACTGATGAACAGGCCCCCTTTAACCCCCGGGGTGACGGGTACCTGACCTGCTCAGCCTCGTCCTCTGGAGGGGGATGCGGAATCGCTGCGTACGATTGGCTTGACGCGGCGATTGGGACAGATACTGGTTCGTCGATGCGTCGTCCTGCTTCAGTATCGGGGACTTTTGGCAACCGTCCTAGCCAGGGTATGATATCCCTGGAGGGTGCTGTTCCCTTGAATGCAGGGGAGGATACTGTCGGGGTCTTCTCGCGCGATCCTGTTGAGTGGGCCGAGTTCGCCAAAGCCTGGTATACCCCAAGTCTGCATGAAGATCCCTCGATTAATGGTCTTCCCTCTCTATCGGTACCGGACACAACAGCCTTCCCGAAGCGGATCTTATATCCAGTGGAGTATCTCCCTCTGGCCAATCCCGCAGCGCAGGCCATCCTCGACGGATTCCTTCACGGCATGACAAGGGTATTTAACATGAGGATCGAGCGCACGAACTTCACCGCGACAGCGAGCAATGCATCCATTTTCCCAGAGGTCCACGGGGATGCATTGGTCAACTGGAATCTTCTATACGAGGCCGCAGCGACGCTACAGCTGTGGACCCAGTCCACCAAGGTCTATGGACCCCTTATCTCGACCTGGGCTACGAGGAATGAAGGTCGATTCCCTCCTGTCGATGCGCAGTGGAGGGAGGCGTGGATTAGGTATGATGTCAGTCATATCACCCAGGCAATCTACGAGCAGGCCTTGCGCACAAAAGCTGCAGCATTCAACTGGTTCCAGGATGAAGTCTTGTACCAGACCTCCGACTCATGCTCCGAGGCTGTGATGATCTGCGACGGAGGCACCGGAGGCTTGCCGAGTTTCCGTGAGCAGGATTTGAACAACAGCCCAAATGCCAGCTTCATGAATGTGTTTCCAGAGCACGCAGACATCTCATGCAGCGGCATCTGTACTTTATTTGGGTAAGTAGCGTGCCGCACATGTCTGAAGCAAGCTGACTGGCTGTAGGTGTGTGGATTTTACCATTCCTCTCGGACAGGTAGACTACTACTCGCCAGTGACCATGGTGACAGAGCAGTGGCCGGTGACGATCAATATCATTGCTCGCCGGGGATGTGATTTTATGCTCTTCAATATGATCAAAAAGCTGGCAGAAGAAGGAGTGCTGAGATCTGTCAAGACTGGGAGGACGGCTTTCTAGATCCATCTTGAAGTCTACACATACCATGTCACATCACCAACTCATGAAGCGAGTTATGCTTCTTGAATAGTGCCTTTGAATTGTCTACTCCATGTCCCTGTCTCTATTTCCGTCCTGCGCGTTGAGATGTGAGTAGGCGGGACAACTGTCTGTCGTCTGCTTTCACTTTAGAAGATAATTCTGCATAATGAAGTGCCACCTGATGATTCTCCTGTTTTACTGCCGAGGACTTATCCTATCTCAATGAGAGTAACGGCCGTACTGAACAGTATATTAATTCAAAAACTTGGATAACGTGTCCTTATTTGTCCTATAGCACAAATAGACAACAGAACCGGGAGAAGACCAAATCACTGAGACTGAGAGCCCGAGCTGCCATGAGAAACATAAGTCAAATGCGTGTCAACGGGTATGCCCACTGGAGAAGCTCCATTCGGTCAGGGCACCAAAACCTGTTGAGATGGAGCAATAGGGGGACAGTATTGCAGCTCATAACAAGAAGGATTAGCATTAACGGAACATCTCGTCCCATCGTAGCTCGTTCCCTCGGGACACTGCGGATCATCCTTGGACGCGCAGAAGAATCCATTGAATTTCTGACCGGGGGGACACTCGGGTTCCGACGTTCTGACGCACTTATTATCCTTCAACTCCAACCCAGGGGGACATTCAGGCCGCTTCGTCGACACGCACATCCCCGAGTGGAATTCCGTACCAGGGGGACAATCGGGCGCCTTCTCAACGACACATTCCTCGCCGACGAGGCTGGACCCGGGCGGACATTCAGGCCTATTCTCAGAGACACACTGGTAATCCAGGAAACGGAATCCTGGCGGGCATTCGGGATTATCGTTTGCGACACATTCGCTGCCTCGTGGGACGAGACCTTCGGGACATTGAGGTGGTATGATCGAGATGCATCGGTTTCCGTCTTGCGATGTGCCTGGGGGACAGGACGGGGCGTCTCGATGGACGCAGTCGGCGTCGACGCGCTCGAGTCCCGGGGGACATTCGGGGTTCTCGGTGGACACGCAGTTCTTGCCCTCGACCCGGAAGCCTGGAGGACATTCCGGCTGAACGTCTGCAAGGCACTTGTCGCCCACCGGAGGGAATCCGTCTGGGCATTCAGGGGTTGTAGGGATGATGCAGTTGCCATTCCAGTACATCTGATTATCGGGACACTGAGGGGGCTTGTCGGAGCGGCAGACGGTCCCGATGAGAGTGAAGCCGGATGGACACTCTGGGGTTCTGGCGTCCACACAGTGATCTTTCACTAGACGGAAAGGAGGTGGACAGCTCGCTGGCTTGTCGCCCCGGCAGTGGTCGTCATGAATATGCGAGCCTTCTGGACAGGTCGGGGGTTGCGTGGACACACACTCTACACCATTGAACCGAGTAGGAGGCGCACAATATGGTGTTTCATCAAGTAGGCAGTGCTGTCCATTCCATACTCCTACGTCGCAGATGGGCGTCTCTTCTGATACGCAGTGGCCGTCCCGGAGCTCCAATGGGGACTCACAGACCGGCTGCTCGAGAGGAGCTGTGACGCATTTTTCACCGTCATAATTGGTTCCTTCCGGGCACGATCCGGGATCCGCAGGGATAAGGATGCAGGAGGAACCACCCCACGTCCAAGCCGTTGGGCAGCATCGCCCAGTCTGAGAAGGTCGATGGAAGGATGAAGCGAACCCAGGGGGACACACGGGCTCCTGTCGGCGTACGCATCGTTTGTTCTCCAACTCCAACCCTGGGGGGCACTGAGGCTTCAGGTCCGTTCGACATTGCCCATCCTCAACACGGCCCGATGTGCAAGAGGGTGGAGTTTGAGAGACGCATTTTCCATTTCGAGACACCGTTCCAGGAGGACACTCGGGGTCACGGCTCAGGCGGCAATGAGAACCGTCGTTCGTGTACCCAGGAGGGCACTCCGGTCGCTCTTTGGAAACGCACTTCCCATCAAGAACGACTAGCTCCGGTCGCCCACATGACGGCCCATCTTTGGCGATGCAGCTTTCGCCGTCGTAGCGTAAGCCATCAGGACAATCCGGACTGGACCGGGAAATACACCGATCCTTCTCGGGGAAGAAACCATGTGGGCACTGAGGGCCTTCCCTGTACACACACTGGCCGCCACTGAACCTATATCCGGCATCACAACCGGGAGGGATCGACAGCGTGCAGGCCCCGTTCATCCAGTTGGATCCCGACGGGCAGATCGGGTCTTGCGTGGAGACGCATAGATGGTCTTGGTATTTGAAACCAGTTGGGCATTGCGGTCCTTTGGTATGGACGCACATTCCATCCTGGAAGATTGTGTGCTCCGGACATATGTCTCTCTGATACAGCAGACACCTGGTCCCATCATACACGGTCCCCCTTGGACAGCACTTGAGATCGGTTTCGCCCGTGGTAGGATTACGCCAGGAGGACGGGACAATGTCGTCGAGGGTGATTGCGCGGGAGGGATAATCAAGAACTTTGTGCAATCCAGGCACCTGCTGGGAGGCGACCTGAAGTGCTCCACTGGCCAACAGGAGTACCAGGGGGACCTTCATTGATGACCTTCTTGCTCGAGGAATGGGAGAATAAGTTGAAATACGAGATAACTGCATGAATGATGTTCAATTGACGGATAGATAGCCTCGTTATATAGTCACAATTGGTAGCTTGAAGCCCCTCGACATTATTACAAGGGGACGGACGAGACACCCTGAGGGTGCAGTTACTACATCATTCAGGACTGTCCTGTCATCGATCGGCCGAGCGGGCAAGACCAGGCGAACATCCTTCTGTCGCACGGGGAATCGAGTTCGGACCCCCAAATGCAAGGTGATGGAGCTTAACTTGCAGTTACGGGCAGCGTCGAGGGCAGCCGCCTGAAGAAGTTGCAGAATAGCCCAGCAGCCCCAGCTGGAATCGGCATGGCGCTACTCCGCACTGTCTGATCATGGAGGTGGATCTGCAGGCATACTACATGTTTCGAACTCGTCATCTTTTCCTGTCTCAGCTCAGCTAGCCACAGTGAATAAGAAGCATGATACAGCCTATGAAAAATGCCTCAACTAGAGTTGCCATGCAGCCATTGTCACACTGCGCGCCTTTGGATAACGGAGACCTCACAGTGGCCACCAGTTCTGTCTAGAAAGTCAGGGACTCAGCTGGTGCAGATTGCTCGGTTCGACTGTCATGAGATTTACATGGTCGCTTCGTCTGCCTTTTTTTGGACAAGGCGGACATGGTGGCTACATGGAGCTGTCAGTTTGCAAGCATAGTGTGACTTGAATTGTCGCCAGTGGACAACAGCATGCATATGGATGCTCTCCTATAAAACTCACCTAGCGCACCAAGCTTGTCCCATTGCTTTCGCGGAGTATCATCTCCTTTCTCACTTCACCTTGCCAGCTCTTTTCAACATGGGCGCTCCAAATCTCTACCACTCTATACTCGTGTCCCTTCTGTGGGCATCAGTGTGGTTCAACAGCCTTGCAAGAGCCGACTACAATCGCCTCTGTCCCAATAAAGCAGGGCAAATCCAAGTCGATTCCACCTTTTATACCGTGACCTGTGATACATCCTACATATCTCCCGCACCCAAGAAGGTAAAAGAGGGCGGCTCCCCCGAGGACTGTGCTCGGCTGTGTACGGCGGAGCCAACTTGCCATGCCATGGTCTGGCATTCTGGAAACTGCTGGCAGTCCGATAAAACAGAGGCCATCTCATTCTGTGTCCCCGGCGCTGTACTATTGACACCAGGCAAGAAACAGGATCCAGTCACAGGACCATCACCTGGCGAGGAGAAACAGAAATGTCTCGAGGAGAAGGAGCTGTTGGCACAGGAGAAGGAGCAATGTGGTAGATCCTTGGTGCAGTGTGAGGCAGACAAGAGCGGCATATCTGCCGGCAAAACCACATGCGAGAACAATCTCGCGGCTGCAAACAGAGAAATTGAGCGACTGTCTAACCCAAATAGAGTCCCTGAGACCTTCGTTCCTGGTAGGCTTCACCTTATATATGTGGACGACCATGGCTCACATAATCTAGCCCGAAATGATGATGGACGTGAGTTGATTATTGCTGGGAAGAGATGGAAAATATATTACGCCAAGCGTATATCTCCCATTTTCATGTCGCGTGTCATGCTAATTGGTTTATAGTGAATGATCCTGGTCATTGGGATCTGGGTATTCTTACTGTACCCTCCTATGTGGAGTGCATGAAGCTCTGTGCTTCAAAGCCGACATGTGTCCGTACAGCATGGACCAACGATGTAGTCGGTTCAAGTACATGCTGGATGAGATCGCATGGCCAGCACACTGTTCAGACAGTCACTCAACCCTGGACTTCTACTCACCTTATTGGGCCCGCTTGAGCGTGAATATCGGACACTCACCGGCTCGAGTCAATGGAGGAGGGTGACGTTTGTCTAACTGCGGCGATCCTTTAAGTCATCAGTCTGTGTTTCGACTTGTTTCTCTGTGTGCTTACCGCGGTTGTTGAATCTGGGTCTGTAGATTTATAAAGGCTATTCTTCTTGTACGCAGCTCTCATGCTCCACCTCTCCAGAGTCCCTATCAAAGGATGTTCTGGACTCTGGCTGGTCTCGTTCGTAGTCAGAATCTACCTTTCAAACAACAAAACCAGGACGAACTTTAATCTGTTTGATGTCGTTACAGCCGGTAGGAGATCCGCGGAACGAGGATCGTCCAACTTAGCGGAAGATGCACCTGTGAGACGGACCGTGGTGGAGCGAACCAAAGCTGGGTCCAGAAGTGGGCAAACTCGCATGATCTGGCTGCCTGTGGTGGACCTGTAGTCTTCAGCTAGAAGGATAATCAACGCGGGGTCAATCAGGATAGCTAACTGCTAGCAGTCATGATTACCGGCAGAGAAGCTAGCTATAACACTAAAGCAAGCCTGATAAGACAGATCACATCATATTGAGACCTGTCAGATCAGCTCAGGACTGGAGCGGCTGCAAGAGCACACATGATCCCCACAGATCGTGTAACTGCAGTATCGCCTTCTCCCCCCGTACTTAGGAGGATATCTGGTATCTCTGCCCATTCATGTCGATCCCTTTATGCACGTTACCATGTCCGGATACGTCTGTAGTCCGTAGCCTCGGAATCGTCTGCAGCTAACCCAGCCTCTCATAGCTTATTGGATTCTGCAATGGCGCTAGTGGATCGGCTAAAATAGCTATTGACGAACTGACTTCTCGAGATTGCAGGATGGGAATGTCGCTGATAATGCCGCTGAACTTCCCATGCTTGACCCAGTGGAGGAAGAGTTCTGTCAAAAAGCCAACAGGATTCTCCCGTTCGTTGAGATGTATCAAGGGAACAGGCACTAGACTTACTGTGCCATTTACCCCGCAGCCGCTGAGTTGGTGTTAGATTTCCTATGGTTTTTGGCCAGACCTTCAGAGGTGTCTGACCTGCATGCCTTCACTGTGCCTTCACCCTTTGAGAGCTGGACCCTCCACGTCTGACTTAACAGTATCTTTCGTCCAAATCAAAAATCTGGCATAAAATGTATCAAAAAATGGACCCGATCACCGCTGTTGGACTCCTTGGCTCACAGCCCGTCGATACTGCTCGATCTGAGAGCAAGTGCTCCCAGATTCCACATCATCTGATCTCAGAGGGCATAGGCATAAGCCTAAACCTAATACTTGAGTCGTCTATTTTCGCACGATCTACAACAAAAGCAGGCAGGTCGAGCCAGCACTTTCATTAAGATTGACAATGGGACAGGGGGTACTTCTCTGAGCTGCGATGAAATGGCACTATTTAGATTTCAATTTTTACAGTACAACGCACAATTTAGCCTTATAGAGCTCATCTACCAAGTGCATATATGCCTTCGACTCAAAGAGACATCTGTGTCTGCTCCCATTCTTCAATCCCCACAACACCCACCTTGAGAAAGGAGTCATCCTCATCAATACGCTTTCTTAGTGGCCCGTCCAGCAGTTCTGTCACATCCCACTTTGCCCATACAAACCTCCCATGCAAGAACCTTGCTTCTGGAGATGCAGCCCACACAGCAAACTCCCCTGGTAAATTTTCTGCATCGACGTCAGCGTTGTCTGCATACGCTAAACTGATCTTCAAAGTGGTGTATGCTACTTACCGTCATCCCATTGAGGGTCATCCTTCTTGAAACCCGCGCGTTCGGCCAGTTCTGTGAAGACACCGCCAGGATGATAGCTAACTATCTGGAGTTCTTCGGGAGGGACGTCCTTGGCGATCTGCTGCACTAGCATTGTCCCCGCGCTCTTAGTGGCCCCATAGCTTGGGTACTGGCCGGTGAGTTTACTCTCGTGGATCGCAAGGGAAGCCAAATTGATAAGTGCCTGCCCGCCCTCGTCAGCACCAAGTCACCTGAATATATACAGTGGTCTGCGCTCACCTTTTGACGGCCTTTAGCACCTGGCTGCTTGTACAACCGTTCGGTAAAGTCAAGGTGCGTCCGCACATTGGTAATGTACTCTTCCCAAACCTTGTCCCTGCCTAGGTCGAGAATAGGCTGCGCTGAGAGCTTGGCTGCGTTAAGCACTACGACGTCGATAAGAATATTGTCGTTTGCTAGGTCGTTCCACAGCCTATCAACGGATACCACGTCGGCAATGTCGCATCTGAGCCCTACTGTCTGAGTGGAGGGAAACTCGGATGCGAGGCGTGCCGCGGCGGAGGCCACCAAGTTGTCCCGTCGGCCGATGATGATCAGCCTTTTTGCACTGGCCTGGCCGAAAGCCCTCGCAATGGCGTAACCTATGCCCGTGTGGCCTCCCGTGATGAGCACAGTCTTCCCTGCCTGCGAGAGCTCGGGCCGGGACGGCGCGATGGCATGATAGGGAGCATTGTGAACTCTCTTGGTGAAGGCGAAGCCTGGTGGCAAGGTGATGGTGGAAGACATGGTTGTTTTAACAGGTCGAGGCTAAGAACTTGAATAGAGACTCTGGAGTGTGAAATTTGCCACTCAAGGAGATAAATCGTTCGGGTGTCAGGCTATAAGCAGACCATGCACATCTCAAAGCGAAAGAGGCTCTATTTATAAGTATCACACTCCCTTTTTTACGCTTCCTAGAACCATCCCTTCCCTACAACAGCGCACCCAGTTCCCGGCACTTCCATTAACAAAGATGGTTGATAGAGCCACTACAAACATTAGCATGGTTCCGTCACCTGTGCCAACTCCGCAATAACATGTCAAACACATCAAACTCCGCAACGCACATCAAAACTCCGCAAAGCCTCCGCCGGATCCCAGTAAGAACTAAGAACTGTATGCGGGATTTTGGAGGCCTGCCCTCTCAATTGCGGCCCTTGTCCTCAACACTCCCTCGCTTTCATCTGAATCAATGTGGCATTCACCCACCGCTAGTTACCTGATCAAACGTTAATTAGCGGAAGTCGGAGACTACGCTACTGATTCGGTGCCACCTTTCCTTGGATCCATTAGGGCATTTAGCAATGAACTTAGCAACCTGTTCCTCTACCTACGGGGAAGTATGCCACCACGGCGCGGGATTATAGACGCATAGACGCATAGGCCATCCGCAGTCTCCATGAATCATTACGAATTTGGCCGCAGTTGTGTTCTGCTCTCGGCAGAAAATGGGTGAGTATTCGGCTGATAAAGCTAGTGAGACGGTGGAAATGAGACCGGTATGGAATTTAGAATCTGGCGGAGTTTGCACCAAAATTTATCAGCAGCTTACTGGGAAATGCTCTATTTGTAAAATATCCGCTGCTAGGACTCATAAGCTAGATTGGTGGCGTCGACCTTCTAGATCCATATCTAAGTATGTCCTGGCGCTCGTCCGGTGAGGGAGTGGCTGTGGCCGTGACACATTTCCTGAAGAATGGAAATTTGCCCCGTGCTGCGATAGAATTCATTATTCCTCTACACCCCTCATTCGGTAGTTAGCCAGCGTGACACATATATCAACGTGTCCGCCTAGCACCATATCCGCGGCGCAGAGGGGCTGGGGACATCCTACCAAATATGAGTAAATGGAGCAGGGAACCTATATTCACCCTTCCATCATCGATATGCATCTTAAGCCTCCCTATTATGTGCCCTCCTACCACTGCTAGATCCGAAGGCTAGATTTCCTTTGAATCTGCAAAAAGGGATCTTAGATCGGTCACAAAGATGATGCGGTAGATGGATGAAGAGGGGATGCACCATCTCCAATAATGAATTGGTCCATCCTCGCAATACCTACAAACCTACACTCAAAGAAGAGCAGTCAGTAAGGCATGGCCAGAAGAGCTTGAAAACTGCTGAACGAGGACGGGCATGAGACTCACGCAGCAAGCATGATCCATGAGAGGGGATCGACATCCACAGGCTTAGCCACCTTAGCAAAGTCCTCGATAAAAAAGTTCTGCACAAATATCTGCCGTTGTCCATGCCACGCGAGGAAGAAGGCGGGGCTGCTATCAGCTCTCCACAGGAGGCCAGATGCCGTCCATCGGTGCACGCGTACAAAGTGTCCCGGGTCAGGCATGTTGGTGTTCTTGGAACCGGACCACTTGAGCAGTGCATAGAAGGCAATAAATGTGTAGCCCATGAGGATGGTGCGTCGGAGGGACTCGTTGAGGATCCAACTCTGGAGGCATACATAACCCAATCAGTCGAGGTCGTCATTAGAAAGTAGATAAGTGGCGCTAGAAAACATACTTCCCACGACTTGGGGGCCGCCTGCCTCACTTCGGCTTCTTCCAGGAGAGACATTTCTGCCAAGTTGTCTCTGTACTGTTCGAGCTCGAGGAGCCATGCTTCAAGAATAGTCATATCCTGCTCTGCCTGGGCGCGGAGCCCGATATCCCCATCGAATAACCTCAAAACCTGGTACATCCAGAGAGCCTGCGTGTCCGCTAGTTTTTCATATACTGTATTCGCCGCGCCAGTCCCCACATCAGCCAGGCTCTGAGCCTGAGCATGCGCTGTCGTAGTGGCCGTCGACTCGTGCGATTGTGTCATCATGTGGCGATGACTACTGTGTGCTACTTCCTTGTACACCGCCAGGAGATCATCGACTCCCTCGGAAAGGACACGCAGAGCCCAGTCACGATTGCTGTCGTTGTGAGCGACATATGCAGACACTGCGGCGTACAGGGTGATTATAGAGCGCGGAGTGTCTTGACGATAGAGGTGGCGGTGGAGGAACGGTGTCTCCTTAGTGCGGACAAAGACACTAGGTATCTCCTTAATTGACTTTGTCATGAAACCGATCTTGGAGTCCGACTGGTAGAGCCTCCAAGGCTGGAAGTCTTCCTGATCCATGAATGGTGAGCCATGCCAAGCACTAGATAGGAGTCACAGTTGCGTAGGATAAGTCATAATAATGCCTCGAAGGTGACGAAGGTGATCTCCAATGTTGAGACAGAATTCAATTTCAAGTTGGCGTAGGACAGACGGCAAAGCAGCCAATATTAAGCAAAAAGATGGGCTGCGCAATTCGCGAGGACAGGAATTAACTTACAGAAACATCGCGGCTTTCATCTATGGGAAATCGGTGATTAGCGTGCAGTGGCGAGCTGGACATCCTGGATACCGCGGTCGTGCTTGCCTGGTCCTGGATCGCTAGAGCGTGCCACGGCTGCATGTCAAAGCCTTGGGGTGTGTCTGTCATATAATTCATGGGGTTGTCGAAGTTAAAAAAGGACAGGTCAAATGAGGGTGTTGGGCCGACGAGCGGCATCTGAGAGTTGTCCGCGCCAGTAGCATTGGAGGCAAACGGCTCTTGGAACAGAGGAGGCCCACGTATTGAAGGGTTGTCAGATCCAAACTCGCCGCCAGGGACTATGGACGACTCGTCAGGTGCAATGATATGATCTCCGAAGTCGACATCCACGGCGGAGTTGTCCGAACCAGACGCCGCGGGGTTCTTGTGGTAAAGACAAGGTAAGCCTCTCTCAGCGCAGCGAGTGCACTGCGGAGTTCGCTTGTCGCAGCGCCGTTTGCTGCGGACACAAGCTTTGCAGCTTTTCTGGCGCGACCTGTAGCTGGTCCAAGGATCGACCATGGCAGTGCACTATGAGGGACGAGGGAGATCGGTTTTAAGTATCGACAAGATCGACGAAGCGAAGGCGGTGATTGATGGCGATTCTGCAATGCTTCGGTAGGAAAGAATGGCCATACTCTGAGAGCTGTATTCTGAACTAAGTATCGCACAAGGTTGGACTATTGAGCCGTACCATCCGCTTTTCCGCGCTCTGACGATATCAGATATATTAGTCATCCAAAGAATTTCGGGCAGATTCCTATTGGGTACATAATTTCTATCTGTCTCGAAAGCGGCAGCTAGATCTATTTCGATGGTCAGGATAGCCAATAATGTCTTGGCTCCCAAATCGGTTGATATACTGTTGACTCCGGGTTTTGTTAGTATGTTTTTTATTCACACACTATACAGGGATCATGTAATTGGTGTATTGGATTCTGGCCAATATCTTGCTCCTGATCGTCTGAATAGTTAAGACTTCTACCTATCAGAGTAGGCAGTCATTTATTTAGAAAACCTCGTTAACTATTATGGTATAGCTGCAAGTCCCACTGTACTAACAAAACCACCGGGGTCAACCGGAGTATATATCCTGAAAAAGAGAGACCCTCAATTCATGAGCTTGAGCTCTGCATTTTTAGCTACGGCATTTCAATCATCCATTGGATTTTAGTAAAACGAAACAAAGTACAGGCATATGCTGTAATGTCATTATCTTGCTCAACTGGACAATACAGGCGCCTTGCCAACCCATTCAGAGTCCCCGGTTATATTCTCCAATACCCAAGTCGCCAAATAGGGAATGGAAAGGTGGACGGGTCATCGCAAGGATTTGAAGCTGAGCTTGAGCGTGGTGCTGCAATTTCGGATGCAGACAAGAGGTCCGCTATACTGAGAATATGGCAGCAATTTCCTCAAAGCTATGAGGAACACCCCCCGCTGGCAAAGCCGAGCATGTTATGTCCTTCCTAGTTGGTTCTGGAGCGGCTGGGAACGACAACAGTGAGAGGACGCAATCCTGGGAGCTGTTCGGGGTCTCTGTGAGATGAATTTCGAATCCAAGTCCAACCAAATTGCCAGGAATACATTAAGTGCCCGTGTACGAGTCGAGGGGCTTCTGGCCTCTTAGTTGACGTAGTCAGAGCTGCATAGACCGTAAGTGTCCTACTTCACCCCTACCTAAACCTCCCTCCGGGCAGGATGGAAACGAACCAATATCAGAGCCTTAATTGACTAAGCTATACACTTCCTAGCCGCAATATCGTGGACTGGTCGTCATCCGAATCTACGTAGAAGTAAATTCGTACGTTTCTGGATTTAACGACGATGGCGCAAGTAGCATTGCAGATGGAGACATCTGCAGTTTAGGAATTAGACCAAAAAAGGTCCTAGCAGCAGTGGAACATAGGTTGGGTATGTTGCCCATAAGCCCGTGTGCAAGGTGCATACTACTAGTTCTGCCGTTGGCACAGCACAAAACTCTCTGGGCGGTAGTTAATAAAAAGGCTTTTTTCTTATCTTGATTGCCAATGTAACTTGTCTGCCCATATCCTTGAAGGCCTGAGGCCATACTAACGCTTAGTGAAGTCAAAGACTCCGTGCCATTTGCTGCTTTTGAAATGGCATGGAGAGCTAGTCTCAAATTCGGAGCATGAATCCAGCAATAATTGTCCCTCGAGGACTTTGTCTTCTTGGACCCTTGTCAGGAATTCGACGAGATGACCAATGTATCGTGTGTGGGAATGTGCTTGTGCATCTGTGGGGTTCTCAAGCACTATCGCTACCGGGGCGATGCAAGCATATAGAGGATAGCATACAATTTGCCTAGGAGGCAATCAGAAGAATGAGCTTTTGTACACCCAAGAGGATATACATACCAGAGATGTCCAGATTGCTGACAAGGTAGGTGTTGCAGTATATGGATTGTTTGGGAGGCTGCCGATGCCTGAATGATCCTTGATGACTGAATCTGTTGCATTGCACTAATATCGCCTTCCTGGTAAAGGTGTGCTGCAAAGCCATGAATCTCACTAGGGGAATGCGTTCTTGAAGAAGTGCCACCACAGTTCCGTCATCTCGCTATATGAGCCCCTGGCGGTCCGTAACAAATCACGACCGCTATCGTAGCATTCAACACGGCCCAACGTCCAGGGTGCTTCTCTGGTGGAACAGCAGGGTCTGAAGAGTGTTGTTCCAGAAGGTCTGTTAGAACGGGGACATCAAATAGGGGTAGAACGTGATTGGCCTCAGTAAAGGCCGCCTCAAACATAGATTGGAGCTGAGATTTTGGAGGGATTTGGATAAAGATCGAGCTGGTGGAAGGGCTGCGGTTTGCTTCTAACCTGAGCTTTCTCGCGGTCGTTTGCTCCGGAAGCATTCACGCGTTGAGCTATTCCTACATAATCCCTCTGTCTTTTTTTGTTGAAAGTGGAATCTTGTAGGCAAACGATTCCAATGTTGACCCCCTGGCCAACCTGCTCGAAAACAATAAGATTAACACCGTCATCTTTGCACTAGACTTACATCTGAATATCTACAGGATATCATGTCACATCGTAGCCTCATGCGAGCGAGTTATACTTCCTCAAGAGTTCCTTTACCTGCCCACACCATGTCCCAGATTCCATCGCAATCACCTGGGCTGTTTTTCCATCGCGAGTTCTCATTCCTTTCCTGTAGCTTGAATGCTGTAGCACCTTCTCCAACAGCGGTGGGTCTCCAACTTTGGTTGCATAGTGAACTGCTGCCCATCCATCTCCTCCGTACACATCGCCAATGTCGTCAGAGTCGAGAAGGATCATTGCGCTCCTCGTACTTCCGTGCTGCAGTGCTTCGATGAGTGGAGTGTTCCCGTCCTGGTCTTTTTGCTTCAACATGGCGGTGCTCGGGCATAGCCGTATTAGGGTCCTAAGAGTTTCGCTCTCGTCCTGTACGCATACATGATGGTATGCATTCTTCCCTGTTATGTCCCGTATGTCCAGATCGGCACCATTGCGTATCAGCTCCTCGACGCATATCGCATCATCCAGAAGGTAGAATAGTGGTGGTCGTCCATCCTCGTCCTGCGAGTTGATAGGCAAGTAGTCTTGTCCGTTGTTCTGGCAAAGCAAGGCAACTGTCTGCCGTCTGCCTTCTCCTCGAGAAGATAATCCTGCGTAATGAAGCGCAACCTGTTGATTCTCCTGTCTTACTGCGCGATCAGCTCCCTCGGCCAGCAACAACTGGACGCAATCCACTAAACACCCCTGCGCGGCCATCATCAGCGGTGACTCTCCCCAGACATTTGGCTGATTGATGCTCAACTGCTCCGGATAGCATCTGCTTATCTCGAGTGCGTAGGCCAAACTCTGCAACGCATTTGACTCGACCGCTGCATGGATGATATTCGCATTCAAGTTGGACTGGATGAACGGATCGGCTCCATGTTCGACTAGAATCCTCATCTTGTCGGCACGATTGGTCACTGCGGCCCAATGCAAGGGTGTCCAGTGGAATTTTCGATCCTTCTGGTCGAGGAGATTATGGATCACTTTGCGCGCGCTGTCGCTTTCCAAGGCGGACACGCGGAACTGCTCGGTGATAGCAGCATACAACGGTGATCGTTTTTGGTATCTGGTCTTCCATCGTGCCCAGTTTGTCCCCGGTGGAGCATTATTCGCATTATCGACGAATTCAATCAGGTCCTCCAGCTTCGGTCGCTCCGGGTCGCTGGCGTCGTAGAGATCCAGAACAGCGATGTGGATGGGGGTGAATTCAAAGTCTTCGAGGTAGTCGTCGTTTTTGGCGAATACGCGCACAATCTCTTTCTCGACTTCGGTTGCATCTGCGGTTAGTGACTTGAGAATCGCTAGGTCGACCGGTTTTCTTTGTTGAGTCAGCTTTTGTACCATCATCTGCCATGATTGGGGTAGCGGACCTAGCTCCAAGGTCTGCGACTTCTGTATCCACGCCGATGTCGCAGAGATATTTTACGGTGGGTAACTGTCTTGCATAGACCGCGGTCTACTAATGTTAGCACTTGAATCGCTGAAAAGGTAAGAGAGAGGAGGAGCGTACATGTAAGAGAGACCATCCATCAGGGGCCGTATCCCAGGGTGTGGCCTCCCGGGATGAGATAGACATCTTCAGCTTGTCCAGATTACCGTGTTTGACGTATCGCATTGCATCAGATCCTTCTGGCACCATTCGATACGTGTTGAGATTGTACCTGATCCCAACTCCTTGCATCGAAGCCAAACGTGAAACGACTCGACGGAAAAAAGCGGATGGTAAGACTCGGGTCTGCGAGGACGTTGTACCCGCACAGTCTGGCTCAGAGCATTCGATCCGTGAAGTTTTCGATTGCTTGAACATGCTCGAGTTAAACTTCGAGAATGGGACGTTGGAAACCTCAATGCTTTGCTTGTGGCATCGGCAGTAGCAGTCAAATCGACAGGCGCGGCGAATTACCAGGGCATCTGTGTCGGCACTCCTAGCTCTATTGACACCTGCAAGACTCGGCCGTTGTATAGTTTCATCTTGATCTGGGAGGGTGATTGACGAAGCTGACTCACTGAGACTTGAGAATATGGATGTTGCTGGTGATACTGTTGAGCTGCCGATGCTTGACCCAGTCGACGAAGACTTCCGTCGAGGCATATTCCACATTCCAGGTGCTAGTAATGAGCTGTCTGACGAACTCGCCGATGATACGGAGTTTCGCACAACCGCTCTTATGTTTTCTTCCTTGTATGCGGCTGATCGGCAATCGACTGTCGGTGCAGGGTCGGTAGGTGTCCGAAGCAGAGGAAGATCACGCCGGTCAATTGTGTCTCTCACCATCTCCTCTGCAACGTTGGAGCAGACCTCGAGAAGCTGAGGATTTTGGCTACACATGGCTAACATCATTTCCCTGAGAGCAATGGAGTTAGTATACAGTTCCTATTTGGCGGCTCAGATGACGAACATTTGAGCGACCGAGACCAAGCTGTGCAGCATTGCACACTGGCCCTTGATGCGGCCATCGATCCTCTCGAGGCTCGACTTGTGCTGAACCCATCTCATTCGTCTGATAGTTGAGCTCTCTGACCTGGCGATCTGCTGAAGTCGCTTCTGCAAGTCCTTTAGCGCTGCGTAACTCTCGTCAATGCCATTCTTCACCGTTTCCACAGAGATCTGGTGGACAACCCGACGACTTCGGAAGACCCGGTTAAAGCCTTTGAGGTTTTCTTCAAAAAGTGATAGCTGGTTGGATAAATCTGCCAGCTCGCGCTCACCATCCTTGAAGATTCTCACCAGCTGAATTGTCTCTCCGGTGAAGGTGATGAGGTTGGCTATTGAGCCAAGGAGACCGATAGTGGTAATCGGGTCCATCCTTTCGCTACATTACGACCGATTATTCGAGTTGGACATTAGATATTGTACTGCCGACAAGGATGATGCAGCTGCTCAAAGGGCGAAAACATGCGCAATGCTTTGCAGGAGTCAGAAAGCTCTGGCCGTAGAGCATGGGAAGATCTAACACGAACCCAGCGGCTGAACTGGTAAACGGCGCGGCAAATTTGATTCCCCTGGCCCGAAGAAGTGCGCTATGCCAATGGCTGAGAGAAGAAGGAACTGCGTGGCTCACAAAGATGGCAAGATTCGTAGAGGGGCAGGCCGACGGCGGGCAAGAGTAGATAGGCACAGAGCCATGCGCCAAATGATTGGGGTCAACAAGGCTGTGCGATACTAAAATAAGCAAAAAAGGGCTCTGACCGCATTGCAAGTGACCGTTTCGAGTTACTCGTGCCAATCATTTCCTCTTGACACACATCGACCAACGAGGGGAGCGCTCTAACCGCCCGAGCGTTTTAGTTGTTTCAACCGATGCCACAGTCCGTTTGATAGAATGCATTCTGTGATTCATTCACGTACTCTTCGATATTGTAAAAGAGGTAAGATCAAGATAAGTCCGGTCGCAATGGCCGTCGTTACTGCTCAATTTGAAGAGCAAGTGCTCCCAGATTCCACATTACCCGATCTTCATCTCAGCCACCCGACGGACGAGGAGAACCTTCGCATCTGGCAATTGACGTCGAATGAGTGGAAGGACGCTCTTACCATTCCTCAATATCTGGAAGAGTCTGCGTACCTCATGACAGTTCCTCTGGCTCGCAACAAGGGCATGACACAATGGATCCTGGTGGATCGAAACCTTGCGCCAAATCAACGACCGATACTCGCATCTTGCGAGACGTTTCGCAAGCTGTCACTGCTCAGTTATCCCAAAAACCCTAATCAGCTTGTGATTGTCCACGGCATTGCGAGCGTCTACTGCAATCCAGACTATCGAGGACGGGGATATGCCTCGAGGCTGCTCAAGGAGTTGAGCAACACACTCCCCACCTGGCAGTATGAGGGAAAGCCATGTGTGGCCAGTGTACTCTTCTCGGACATTCAGCCGAGATTCTATGAGAATCTGGGATGGCATCCTTTTTCTAGTGACCATATGGAATTTGAACCTGCTGTGGTACAGCACGCTGCAGTGCCTGTCTACGCTGAGGATGTAGCCAGGCTTTGTGCCCTCGACGAGATGAGACTTGGACACGCAATGTCACGTTCTTTAACAGATGATATGACCCGGTTGCTCATCCTCCCAGACCATGACCATATGTTATGGCATCACAGCAAGGAGGAGTATGTGGCGCAGCGGCTCTTCGGTAAAGCACCACTTGTGAAGGGCGCAATCAGGGGAGAACGTGGGCAATTTGTCTGGGCTATTTGGACGCACCGTTTCTATGATCACCCAGAAAAAAACGCCTCCGAAAATACACTGTATATTCTCCGGTTTGTCGTTGAGGACCCAACCCTCAGTTTTGACACTGTCGACAATCTCAGCCAATTGAGCCATGAACAGATCACGAGTGTGAGAGAGGTTTTACGAGCTGCTCAAGCAGAAGCGGCTGAATGGAATCTACGCAAGGTCACGCTCTGGAACCCGTCGCAGGCCCTGGAGAGGGCAATCCAATTATCCGGTATTCCCTTTAAGCGCATGCATCGGACCCAGGACAGCATACCCTGTCTTCAATGGTATGGAGAAGGGAGTGGCAAGCCAGATTCGCTCAATTGGCTTCTGAATGAGAAATACGGCTGGTGCTAATTAATTCACTTTCTATAAGTGTTTGGGTTATAATTCTATAGTCTAGGTCTTAGGTCTGTATACAAGACATTCTTCCTCGTACAGTACGGATTCACCATCCTTGACGATGCCTTCCAGTGGCATGGAGATATGGGCTTCTGCTTGAAATCCAAGCCTCTGGTAGAATGGTACAGCGTCCAGTGTGCTTTCCAAGGCAATAGGAAGATTCTCTTTCTTGCTGCGTTCAATTCCCCAGTTGACCAACAGGGACCCTGCTCCACGCCGGGCATAAGATGGGTCAGTCGCAATAAAGCTAAGGCCTGGGCAGCGTAAGCAGACGGCAACCTGATAACTTGGTCGCACAGAACGTACGATAGCATGGTGTTCTTCCCATTATTTCGTCCGCTGCCTGCTCGACCTTCTCTGTCCAAGCTGTCAAAATAGCCATATTGGTGCCTTCAGGCCATAGCCATGGCTCTTCTTCATATAGCGTCGATTCGGAAACAGGAAGACACCATTTGGCAAAACTGACAACTAGACCATGATCCTCTCTAACCACTAGTACCTCCCATTGCGGATCTCGAATCTCTTTGATGGCTTTGTTGACTAGCGACGTCCAGAGCCCCTTTCTCACGGCCGGCGTGGGAAACTGGGCCAGCAACATACCATTGGTGTGAAATGCCGCCATGTGAATATCGGCGATGCGAGGAGCATCTGCTTCCCTGGCTGTATCAAGAGTGAAGGCCATTTTAGAAAGCTTCAGACACGACGGAGATGTGAAATCACAGCCTCATTCCATTCTGAGGAGCGCGCCTAGAAGCGAAGGCGGCTCGTGGAATAGGCGAGTTGCGGGGTTGGCGGGGCAAGTTTATCTCAATCACAGCTGGAGGAATCAGCGTATCAACTAATGCTATTTTTGTCTCCACATCAGGATAATAAGAGGCAGGCCTGTTTGGACGGCTAGTTCATTGAAGCATTATGATTGTTGACAGCGATACTCGGGATATCTAGTGGCTTGGGATCCGAACAGCGGTTCATGACTTGATTTGCATTAGTCATGAGTTTCGATATTACTAGATTAATGCAGATACTCGATCCTCACTCCTGAGGGGTATACATTGTAATTCGCCTTGGTTACTCCCTACAACTCCAAGGCTTTCAGCTTGCAATCGGACTTGCACTATACTATACCGATGCGTTGATCCGTAAACCGATATGCCTAGTCACAGACATATGGACTTGTCCATTGATGGCTATCCCGAACTCCGTCCAACGCCGTTGAATTCCGGATCTTTTATAGGCGTGAGATAACATATTTAAACCGAGGGTAGTAGCACAGGAGATCGTAGAAAATAACACACACGGTCTCTTATTGACAATCTGGTCCCTCGTTCTACAAACAGGGGCCTGTAAGAATGGATACTTCAGCCAAGGACGACAAAGCTGAAAAGGGACAAGCAGCGTACATCGCTCCATTGTCCACAGAGCCAAACGGCGAAGCAGCGACTCAAGATGAGATCCAGGAGCTGGAACATGTCGCAGCCCGACTGCCAGCGCGGGTTTGGCTGGCCGCAACGATTGGAATGGCGGAGCGGTTTGCGTACTATGGCACGCAGAGTCTCTTCCGTAAGTGCAGAAGTTGTTTTAATTCTAAGGTGGTGCAGAGATCTGATTCTGGTACTTGAATTTTATAGAAAACTATCTCCAGAACAGCCCAGGTGATCTCATACCCGGCGCAATGGGATTAGGAAAGTCTCATGCTACCACGGTCAATTTGGCCTTTACAGTTGCGGTGAATCTATTGCCGTTGCCGGCGTCGATAGTAGTTGATGGACGTCTAGGGAGATATAAGGCTTTGCAGATATTCACTGGGTACTACTGGATTTGACTCGTACTTGTTCAGATGTCTTCTGACAACTTGTCTTGCAGAGTCTACGCTCTAGGATCCGCAATCCTGTTCGGCACCTCATTTCCCTCGGAAATGAAGAGCGGCGTTTCTCTTATAGGATTTATCTTGGGGAGCATTCTGATTGCTGTGGGACTGGGAGGTGTTCAAGCTTCAGTGCAGCCGTTTATTGGTAAGATGCTCAGCGTTACATTTACCAGTTACTGAGGATGACACTCACTGCTTCTTCAGCGGACCAATATACAGAGCAAACTCTGCGGATAAGAATCAGAAAGAATGGTCAGCGAGTGGTAGAGAGCCGCGAACTGACCATCCAGTATATCTACAACGTATACTATTGGTACGAAGAACTGATAGTGTCAAAGACGATGACTCCTTTATTGACTGGCATGGCTCGTCATTCTAGGATGGTGAACGTCGGCTCACTGGGAAGCATTGCTACCACTTTGATGGAGAAGTATATTGGATTCTGGTCAGCGTATCTGCTGGATCTGTGTGCTGTGGTACTTGCCGTGGTGATTGTCCTTTTAGCGAGACCAAAGTTTGGTATGAGACACTTGTCGTATGTCAGGTATTAATAATTGCTGATCCCGGAATTTGACAGTACATCCTGTCCCACAAAGGTCTGTTCTTCCCCGTGCATCTCGCTGTCTATGGTATGCTGCCCGGGGAGGATTCAGCCTGGACGCTGCTCGGCCAGAGTACCAGTTAGAGAAGCACCAGCGAGTGGTGCCATGGGACAAGGAATTTATTTCTGATCTTCGAGGTGCACTGTCTGCGTTCAAGATCTGGTACTCCTCTCCAATCCCGGCTCCCTTCGCGATATAGCTGCTGACGGCAGCAGCATTGGATGGCCCATTTTCTGGGTATGTATGGGACAGGGTGCTCAAGTCTCCATCTCGCAAGCCGGACAGATGGAAACTCACGGCATCCCCAATGACCTGATTAAGTCGTCGAACCCGATCGCCTACGTGATCATCGGCGTGCTCGTCCAGAAACAGCTCTATCCTTTTCTCCGACGACGCAAAATCCACTTCAGCCCCGTCAACCGCATCAGTCTGGGATTCTTCATCATGTCGGTCGCCATGGGGTATTCCGCAGTCGTGCAGGTAGTCATCTATCGCTCCGGTCCCTGCTACTCCCATCCACTGTCGTGTGCCGCGTCGGGCGGCCGCATCCCTAACCGAGTGCATGTCCTGCTTCAGTTGCCGACGTTTGTGATCATCGCGCTGGCTGAGGTGTTTTGCTGGCCGACTGGTTCAGAATATACGTATTCGCATGCCCCGAAGAGTATGAAGTCGGTTCTGCAGGCATGCTATATCAGCACCGCCGGAGTCGGATATCTGCTAGGAATGGCTTTGTCGCCTCTGGCTAAGGATCCTTTACTTGTGGTGCTATGGTCTTTGACGGCCGGGATGATGTTCCTGACGGCCTGCGCTTTTAGGATCGCATTCTGGAAGTCCTAGGTATCGATATTCTCAGTGCAGGTAGCATAAAAGAGAAAGTGACAGTACATGGATGAATGGACAAGAGTACCTAGTTAACTAGATAGCGTTCTCAGCCCTCGAAACAAATCATGTTCGGGCTCCAGCATTGCGCGCCTTGACTTGCGCGGATATAGACAATAATGCTGGACCATGAAAATGATCGCAAAGATACAGTGATATTTCCAAGCGCAAGCTTCAGAGCAATCCCCCTCGTGCCCGACCGGTAAGGAAGCATCAATGAATTATATCAGATACCATTCGCCCTTTCCCCATCTTTCTTTCCAGGAAACCGCTGAAGTGCAACAAGCTGCTTGTCTAGAAGGGTGAATGTCCTGGGCGCTACCCCTTCGGCCTCATCATAGACAACGTCAAAACACACGTTACCCTTGGCTCGTATCCTCGTCTCGGTGGCGATAGTGACGACCATATTCACAACATCCCGTGCCTGAACACTGAGCGTGTCGCCTTGGGGCATGTCAACGTCCCAGTACACTTTCTGGAAGGAGTCATTGCGTCCCTTATTCGCCTTTGGTAGAGTAAGATCAAATATCAAGTGAGATAATGGTGGGACTTTCATTGTTGCCTTTCTCCACGCCTTACTGAGGGGCCGGATATCCAGAAACTCGCGAGTAGAACTGCCACCAGAGAGACTTGTGGATATGCGAGTGACGCGAGAATCTGGATTACGGCAGGCTGCAAGCGTATCGGGGTTGGCTAGAGGCTGTAGTAAAACCAACTTCACCTTCTGCGTCTGCGGTGCTGGTTCTGGTGGAGCCCCCGAGCCCCCAGTGCTGAGGCTAGACAGCCCAGCGGTAATATGGATCTCATGCAGATGATCAGGGTCGGTGATAGTTTCTACTTCAGACATATTGAAGATCAAAGAGGGGGGAATCGAGCTGAGTCAAGAATAATTTGACTCTATTGATGCACAGATGTCAACATTGATTGAAGAGGGGTAACCACTAAATGCAGGTGGAGAAAGGCACTGCCACATGGTACAATCTGATCCCGCGTGGAGTGTGACCTAGGCACGTACATCCTATACAATATATCATCTATATCATGGACCTGACCAGGGCCCCCTGTAAATCATATCAAGTAATCTCCTTGCGATTTCTGAACAACCACCCCCGCTCCAAAGACGAATGTCCTCCTCATCTCCTTCCGCACTAGCCACAAGAGAAGCGTTAAGCTCAGCAACTTTATGTATAGCATCATCATACTTTTCGTTGCTGATGCAGCCATCTTCATCTACACCGCCAATTTGGTCCCGCCCATAACTCACGACCTTATCCAGTCAAACCACAGTTGTTCGAGCTCATGAAAGCCAACCAATTCAGCGTCGGTGAACTGCACCGGGCACGAAAGCCCCTTTGTGTCGGGTAAATGAACATCGAAGGTTAGGAGGAAAACTCGACTGGATTCCCCTTCAGCGAGTTTCGTAAGGCACTTACCATGCCCGTGGCAATGGCCGATAGTGTTCTGCCTCTCGTAGAAGAACATTGGGGTTGAACTCGACGTAGCGCTCACGTAGTCGAATGTTCTCATTGTAAAGAAGTCTACAAGAGGTATATGGGAAAAGATCTTGATTAATCTGACGAACCTACAAGAGAGTTGCGTTAGTACCTGACGGTTTGAGAGTGGAGGTACTGGATACTGACACAGGAAACCGGAGTGTGAGTGGAATGAAAACTCACACAGAAATGGCAGAGAATAGTGTTGGTTCTTCGGGAACCTTTTTCAAGCCAATGCTCAAATTGTGATGTTAAATGCCGGAAACTTCCTTAAAGGCATCAAGAGCGTCCGGAAATTCAAACCAGCTGTGGATGCAATGAGTCCTCCGCCATGATGGATAACGGTTCAAGCAAGTGAGTTCTCTTGAAGAATATTTGGATATCCGTTGGAAGCAGTCATACTGCTATTGACATATGTTTCCTAATAACCGCCAAGATAAGCAGCTACAGCTTAAGGACTAAGCAGGTGGGATAGAGAAAGGGAGCAGAAGTCAGGACTGAGCTATATATATATATATTTAATCTAGAGATGCAGCGATGCTTTTGAAAGCCTATTTAAGAACGGATAAATAGTGTAGTGGAAACCATAATTCAACTTGATTCTCTTGTAGCAAATTTAACCGTGTAGCTTAGTTCGTGCTGCTCATTGGCCATCCATCTCACTGTTGGGGCAGTTGAAATTGAAAGAGACTTACAGCGAACAGAATAGACTAGATAACTAGGACAAAGAAAATGAGGAGAAGTCTACCGGATTAATAATACACTAACCGAGCCTAGCAGGAACCGAGCAGGTTAGATTCCTTGCAATGGGCTGATCATTTCCTATTTCTGTGTACGATGCGCAAGGCTGAGCCCGGTATCTTTACTCCCAAGCCTCGGAGCTGATCACCCGTTATGGGTCGTACAACCTTTTTATGAATGAGATAGGAGTACTATGGCGAACTACAGCTGACTGTAGTACAATAGAAGGCTATTTACATGGCTGAAAGGAAAATCATGAGACAGAATCAATTGCTGGAAATGTTAAGGAGGACGGAGTAGATCGTTATCTACGTAGTACTCTGGTTGATTCAAAATAACCATGAACGGGTCTCAGAAGGCCCAACAGCGCCCAGACTGCGTGGCTTAGGTCCAGAGCATTTCCATTGGTCACATATTTCAGCTCGACTGCTTATCCCTGCTGATCGTGACAGTTCAACCTTGGAGGTACATTAATCCTACGCTTCCGGTGACAGTGGCACAGTCCGCTTTTCGGTCCTACGCCCCAAGAGCATCGATAGCAGCGTAATATAGGTGTTCCCGGACATTTCCTGGCAATCTTGCATTATGAACTCAACTACAGTCACTTCCATCCATCACTTTCCCTACTGTCGCTTCAGATAATTCAGAACTGCCGTCATGGCGTCCGAATCGCAGCAGTCGAAGCAATATCTTCTGCCTCCCTTGTCCGAGTTGCTTCGTCGAGACGAGACCACTGACAATAATAGTCACAATGACAATGAAGACGATTCATTCCCACCCAAATCGTGGAATCCCTTTGACCGCAGTCCTTCGCCGGACCGCGACTATATCCGCTATCAACCCGCCTCTTCTACGAACGACGATCCCGTTTCACCACCAGCACAACGCGAGTCCACGTTTGGCTTAGGAATCACCAATACCTTCCCACAATCCCCCTATAAGAGCCCTGACGATGCTGGTGATGCTGAGGACGGTGACCTCGCGACCAAATCCCCGTATCCAGAACCCTCGGAGCCCTCGCCATTACAGTACCAGACGTCGCGGACGACCCTACTGCCGAATTCGCCCGAATACGTAAAATGTCCAACACACCAGGGAATAGTTCAGAAGCGATTGTCGTGGGTTCCCATCACTATTCTGGTTCTGGCGATCTACTCCACCATCTTCTCCGGCATCTATCTGGTGGTCGCGCTGGTCAAACCACGCTATGGCAAAAGGGTCAGTGAAGACGGTGGCCTCGCGCCTTCCACAGCCAGTCTCCTTAGTGCGCTGTTCGCTAAAACAATCGAGCTCTCATACGTGACTGTCTGCGTCGCGTTCCTGGGGCAAGTCTTGAGTCGTCGAGCTATCACCAAGGGGTCGCGGGGGATTACTATCTCTGACATGAGCATGCGCACCTGGATCATGCAGCCAGGGTCTCTGATTGTGCACTGGGAGACTGTGCGGTACTCAGCGCTCACGGTATTGGGTTTGATCACGTTGACGGCGACGTTGGTAGCGATGCTTTATACCACGGCAGCAGAGGCGCTAGGTGGGTTTTGCTCTGATGAAAATAGATGTGCAAACTGACAGTAATAGTTGCGCCCAAACTGCGGATGGGCCCCGTCGAACCTCGGGTCTTGGTCGGAAACGTGTCCACCGAATTCGGCAATCCGAAATACCTCGAAACTCATTGCTCGACCCCCATTACTCAGGCCATGGACCCTGAAGCGGTGGGAAGTACCTGTATGGACCTGGAACTGGTCGGCCAGGCGTACCATAACTACCAGGCATACATCTCTGCATGGAGCGACCTGGTCAAGAGCAAGAACCGGACATCATCAAACCTGGCATCGCGGCCGCCCCCGACCGGCTCGCTGTACGATAACACCACCGTGACAGGAAGCTGGATTGATATTGGCAACATGACCGAATTGTCAATGAAGCACGGCCGAATGGTAAACAACATCACCGCTGCGATGCCCCATGGAGGAATCATCGCCGCCGCGACCGACCCGCGGAACGGCATCCGCCAGCCGGTCGATGTGACCGGCGAAGGAAACTTCGAGATCGAGGCCTCCGTGCCGTCTCCGGCCATCAATGTGCTCTGTGTCGGGATGACGGAAGAGGAGCTCACCCCCTTGGTATACGAGAGGTGGCCTCATGTGCACCACTTTGACTCACTGAAATGGGATTTCGAGGGATACCGAAACGTCCCGGTCGACTGGTTTAATCGAACGGTCGTGGATGACCTCTTCGGGTGGGACCCCGACGCCGACGCCGCGGTAAAGCAGACGCCTCCTGTGTTCGGCAAGCTGCCCCAAGCCAACAATACTATCACCAATGGCACTGGCCTCTGGCCCACAAACGCCATGTACATGCTAGGAGCAGCCCCGAATGAAGTCATGACACCGCCGTATGTGCTATGTGCACTCAAGGCGAAATTGTCGCCCGTGTGTTCGACCAAGTATTCAGCGGCCGCCAGTGGAGCTTCGTTTTCAACCAACTGTGAGAATCCGGCGAATCCGTTGCAGTATAACCATCGCAATCAGGGCGCCCGTGACGGACTTTGGGATGGCAGCTGGAAGAACGTGGCTGATGAGTGGGCCAAATCATTGAGTTTGAATTCGGGTATCACAGACGGCCGTGCCAGCAACGCTCGCCTCCTGATGCAGTTCATTCCGGCCCTCGATAATCGAACAAAGACCTATTCGCTTGACCCCAAGTTACCATCGATTGGGGAAGCGCTTGCGGTTCTGGCAGGCAGTACCCTAATCCTTGGGTCGATGAATGCCCCTTTTGTGCAATACTTCAACTACACCAAGACCGATAACGTATCCAACGCACTTGCCGAGCCCGTTCCGCAATACTTCGAGGCCACAGTTCGCGCCGTGGGATATGCTTCAGGGGGCACGGAGCAATGGCAGAACGTGTTCTATCTGATCCTGGTGTTTGCATTTTTGACAAGCGCCATCATTCTCGCATTCATGCTGTTCGAGGTGCGTGGACGGCAAATCACCGACTTCACAGAACCTCAAAATCTGTTCGCGCTGGCGATGAACAGCCCGGCCACCGCGCAGCTGCAAGGGGCATGCGGGGCCGGACCGCACGGTCGTCAGCTGAACGAGCGCTTCTATGTGGCTATGGAGGAAGAGGATGAGCATTATTACATTCGGACCAAGGCCGAACAGCATGTGCGTCCGCCATCGATGAGACCCAGTCGCTCCATGGCCTCAATGGAAGTCGACGATATGCCAAAGGCTGTCAGTCCAGCCACGGATGAGTACCGGCGGCTTTCCAGTAGGAGCAGTCTTTTGTCGAGATTTTATTAATGTGCATATTATAACCCAGCGAAACGATTTGTTGGTGACGAATGTAATGTTGATGTCATCAATCTCTATGTGGTTTTGAGGTTGATTCCAGGAAACACCATACTGTACAGTAGCTAGGATGCCACGGGTGCACCATTGATAAGTTTGATCAAGTGACATGCATATGAACGCTAGTCTTTGACTTAAAATACTAGTGCTCCATAGGGAGATCGAGATCTACCCGAGAAACGGACGAACTTAATAATGATATGCCCTTGAACAATGCAGAACAGGGGATTAAAACCGCTCGAGCGGACTTAGCCAGCTGACAGAGTCAGATCCGTTGTAGCTTCCCCTGCCCGCTCAGACGGCAAAATAGCGTTCTGCAAGGCACCCAAAGTATACGGATCTAAGCCCCAGTCACCAACCCACTGATGCATGCGGCACCCTTGCTTGAAATGATCGGCGAGATGATCCGCTCGTGCCGTCCAGGTTGGCAATGACGCATTGCAGAATCCACAGCGACTGCGAACGTCACTTCTCGCACTACGCCACTGATCCAGACTCTCAATGGGCAGTTTGGTACATCCATGGAACTTGCGCAAATGCTGCCACAGATAGTCCTTCCGACTGAAAGAACGATCTGCAAGGGGCTTCTGTGCACATACCTCAAACTCGTGATCGTCCCAGTGATCGATAGATGGCGAGCTATGATCACAGAATGGACATTCCGATGGTAAGTTGCCCGGCCGGAGTTCGTTGACATCCGGAGTGCAGATCCATGCGTCCAGTTGGAGGTGGACGCTCTTCTCATGTCGGAGCCAGTCATGCTTCTTTTTAAATGACTGCGTGCAGAAAGTACATTGGTATTGCCCTTCGGTCATTGACCCTCTAACCCGAGTTCTCCTTCGCCGGGCCCGCGGACGTGGGTGATGAAGCGGGAACGGCAGTGAGCTGTCTCCAGAGTGGTGGCTCCATGCGGATGAGATGCTTGTCGAGCTCTCTGAGTGCCTACTTCCCATGCTAGAGAGAGAAGAACCGAGATGCGACGATGTCTCGTCAAGATTCAGGAACGAATTGAACATTGTGGCTTCGTGTCCTGAGGGAGGGGCTACCTCACAAGAGGATATGGCATTCATGATGACTGATTCCGGTACTGCGTCATCTTCCGGCGGTGAATTCTGCCATCTCTCCATCGGCGTCATGAGGGTCAGCCTGCTCGCTGGCATTGGAGATCCCGATCGGCAGATTTGAGCAGCCGGAGGAGGTTCAAACCTCTCTTTCTGGCGGCGGCGTGCATTGGCGAACCATGTGGACATGCGCTTTCTGGAAAATCCAGTCTCGAGAACTAAGCGCGCTTTCTCATCTTCAGAGGGATATGGGAAATCATGGTGGTCGCGAAACCATTCCTTCAATATCCGCACGCCTCTTCTGACGAACTGTTTTGACTCCTTCTGCTTGTCTACACAGTTGTAGTCTGGTACAGATGCCTCTGCTTCATCTCCCTACATCTACGTTAGCAACGTCCCTTCATGATTTGTGTTACCGCGTACCTCGTCCTCCTCGAGTTCGGTGACACCATGCAGGTGGCCCATCACGGGAGAAAGCGTCTCGAACCGTGATGGTTGGCGCTTTTCTCCACGGGCCAGGCTGCACTCCCGAAATAGAGCAACACAGCTAGAACAAGAGGTTACTGGGTTCGGATTCGCTGGTGTGGTACGGAGGATGAGGCACTGCAGCCGGTGTTTCCGGCAGTAGCTGCAGGGCTGTGGAGGGCAGTAGGCACCATCTAGCCACTGAGTGACATTTGACATATTTTGCGAGGCAATAGCTGGAGTCTGAGTTTGAATTTCCGACCGTATATTCTCAGCCGCTGTTAAGGTACCAGCTTGGAACACCGCAGGGCCTTGCCTCGCAGGAGAAGGAAACAGTTCCGGCGTCTCTGGGCCATTGGCGTCGAACCAGCTTAGCCACTCATCATTTGCAGATTCGGATGACAGATAGTACATGTCATTCAGCTGGTTCATATCAAGCGTTGAGTCACTTTGAAGGTTGTTGCTGAATAAAGTTGCATCAACCGTGTCATCGGCATTGTACCATGTGTCATTCTCCGCTGGGTTGGGAGCAGGATGTGAGGAGAAGTGGGAGAAGGAATTCAGGTAATCTGAATGATCCATTATGTTTACCAAAAGTGACTGTAATCAGGTCATATCTACGACGCACAGATGAAGACATGACAATATCGAAGAGCACCCATTCCCCTCTCATAAGACTCATGAAACGTCATGTGATTTCCAGAGTGTTCAACCGAGCTCGATGTGGTTAGTTCATGTGATAAATCACGTGTTACCGTCCAAAGTCAATCGCTTCTACAACGCTAAAACAAAACATGAGCATGATATGTATATTGGATAGTTATCTCTGGCATTATTTGTAAATAGAGTGCTTAAGTCTCAGTTTGGCGTTTGTATTCTTTGGCTATGGTGAACACATCCAAATCTATACGGGTCTTTTGACCTATGCAAACGGTGCACTCCTGGACGACATCCGGCAGGAGTGCAGGACACCAGTGATGCCTGGCTCCTCCACTGTTTTCCAGACTGCTCGTCTACGGTATCTCCTTGCCAGATCCGGCATCAAGCCCCTCAAATGCCTCGATCTTGTCCATCTCACCGTTCTACGGCAAGCTGATTTCCTCGGATGAGGTATCCTTTTCCGCTTGTCATGTGCCTGGAGAATGGTCTCGACCACGGCGACGTGAATAAGGAGCCTTTGGTTAGGATGAGCGTGGCTATACGCGTCGCCCGCACGTCTGATCATGCCACCAGCACGTCCCATTAGGCTCTTCCGGCTAAACAGCGAAGTACGCTGCTTAGGAGGCATGTCTCTCGGCCGCCGCAACTGTCCAGACACCATGAAGTAACTGGCAAGGTGACATTTCTCTAATTACAGTGTCGAACCATACCGCGGATGACCATTTATAAGTGCTGTAGATAATATGGCATACGCCTGTCTGCTACTATCTGACTCCCGTTACTTCCACAATATCGATCTGGATCCGTTGGTGGAGGACTGCAGCAGGGTGTCGGCTACGTCTGTGATTCCATTGTCCAGTACATAGGACGATTGTAGGTAGTGACCTCAGGTACTATATACGCATCTGAAGAGCCTATAGACCACAAGAGTTTCAGTCACATTTAGTGAAAGAAGCATTCGTCTTGTCTTCCAGGAGTTCTCTATTATACAGTTCCCACAGATCTAACAAAATATATTTTCAATCACAGAATTCTTGGATCAACTTTTCGAAAACTCTGCTCATCCTTTGGAGACTGTCGACCTCCACCCATTCCTCCTTGCTGTGTAGTCCGGCCCCTGATGGGCCATATACGATTGCAGGGACTCCCACTGCACTTAGAAGAGCCGCGTCACACCAGAAGGGTACGCTGACGACTTCAGGACGGGCCCCCAGTACCTCAGCGGCGCATGCTATTGTCTTTTGGACTAGCGGGTGGTCCGCTGAGAGCTTCTGTGTCGGTCGCGAAACAGTGAGGCGCGGCGGAGCATATCGGAAGCGAGGCTTCTCCTTTGCAATGTCACTTAACAGAGCATTCATGTCCCCAAGTATAGAATCGTTGGATTGAGCAGGTATTGTACGGAACTCAATGGTGATGGTGCAACGCTCCGGATACGAGGAAGGTTCCTGACCTCCCTTGACCAGTCCACAATGTAGAGAGGCTTGTCCCAGGGTATCGTCGATCGGCAATCGCGTCTGATACTGCTCCAGAGATTGCAGGAACCAACCCGCATGAAGGATCGCGTCTTCTCCCGCTTGAGGATCCGAGCCGTGCGCGGCAACACCCAGAATGTCCACTTCCACCCAGACGAACCCTTTATGCGCAACTGCAATTGCCCCCATGGTGGGCTCAGGAACCACTGCAGCATCGGCACGCCATCCTGCGGCGATAATGTCGCGCGTTCCCTGGGACGCATCTTCCTCATCGGATACAGCTGCCACAATGACATCCCCACGAAGGGTGCGACCACTGGCTTTGATCGCTGCGAGAGCTGCCAGAGCAGCAGCCAGTCCACCCTTCATGTCCAGACTGCCTCGTCCGAAAATCACTGGCTTGCCCTGCCTCTCGCCCAATTGGCCAGACAACGGGTCGTGCTCGTAGCTAGTCAAACTGACAGTGTCAATGTGACCGTTGAACATCAACGACTGACCGCCGCCACTCCCACGCAATACCCCGACGATGGATGGCCGACCGGCAACCGGCTCGACGCGATGGTACTCTACCCCACGGTGAGCGAACCAAGCAGCGAGATAGTGGGCGATCTCGGTCTCCCCCACACCATCAGCCACAGACAATGTCGGGTTGGATGAGTCGATTTGTGTCAGGGCTTGCGTCAACCCCACAACGTCCTCGACGGCCACATCACGGGGAACGGAGTAAGGACGGGCACCTTCGGTGCAGAGCAGTACCACCACAGCGTCCCTATGCAGTAGAATTGCGGCCTGATCTGATGCGTTCAACTGCCGGATGGCGGCCAAGGATGCCCCGCCACAAGGACCAGCGCGTACGTTATGAGATGTCAGATACTCAACGGCGCAGTGACTCTCATACGATGAAACCGTGACCACAGCGTCGACTACTCGCTGCAGATCGGGCCATGCGGTGGCTGACACCGTGCCACAATTCATTCCATTCATGATCGTTTCTGAAGTCTTGACTGTGACCATTTTGCCGGCATGGAGGCTGGAGATGAGACACGGTCCGCTGTCCGGCTCAACAGCCACAACGGCCATCGGGGTGGTCCGAGACTTGCAGTGTCTGACAACGGCATGCGCCAGACTTCCGACTCCCACAGGAGTAACAGTCAAAGTGCTGTGCAGACCAAGCTGGCTTAGCTGTTCATCGACCTCCGTCATCATTGTCGAGTAACCCTCCACAATCCACGCTGGGACCTCTTCGTATCCATCGAATGCGGTGTCTTGGACTAGTAGTCCACCATCGTTCTGCGAGGCGGCCCATGCCTCTTGGACTGCTTGATCGTAGTCGCCGTTGCTGATGACCACCTCAGCGCCCTCGGACGCAATCCGGTTACGCGTCCCCGCATCCATGGATGCGGGGACGAAGATTTGCGCGGTGACCCCCAACTGTTTTGCCATAAAGGCGACTGCTCGTCCGTGATTTCCTTCGGTGGCCGCAAAGAGAGCGACTGGGCTTTCCTTGAGCCGCTGCTTCACAGCTTCAAGAGCGACAGTCGGTGGTAGCCCCAGATGTGACACCACAGCGCGATAGCAACCCCATGATGCGCCCAAAACCTTAAATGAAGGTAGTCCGAAGCGGTTGCTCTCGTCTTTGACGAAAACCGCCTTGACTCCTAAGACGGCTGCAATTTCAGGGAGGGAGACCAATGGCGTTGGACGGTAATCAGGGAGAGAGTGATGGAAATGCTTGAGGCCTTGGATATTCGAAAAGTCGCAGCGCTCGTCGGCCGCCGAAGGATTCAAGTAAATTGGGCGACGAGACATCTTGGCAGGGGAGAAGGTGGTTGCAATGATTAGGTAGGATATGCATGGACCTATGATTAATACTGTGTAAGTATATATAGATTGAATAATTTGGGTGGTCTCGTCAGTGGGTCTCTGTGCCTTCTCTCAACAAAGAGCGCCTTCTACGAACATTCTTGGGAGTGGGGGAATAACGGCAACAGAAGGAAGATGGGAAAACTGAAATGAAAACTGCGGATAAATGTACTCTGGCGCAGTCACTCTTGCCGGCCATTCTGAATATTTTGGATATGAACGCTTCTGGTTGTGTTGCTTAAAAATCACTAGGCTCTATGATAAGCAACGTACTCTTACACCATTCAGGACAGAACTTCGGACTCTACATTTGCGAGGGTATTATAATATATGAAAGTCTACTCCTCTGCAAACTGTCTTCAATTGACTCAATTCATCATTTCAAGCGTTTTGCACCTTAGCCTGGTCGTAGTGAACAACAGCCTCCAGCAGGGTTTGAGCACCCAATGCACTATCAGAGTTAGCATCCAACTATGGCCAACATGGACAACCACTTACCAGTGTTCGGGACTACAGTACTCCGTCGGATGGTGGCTGACACCATCGCGGCAGGGAACAAAAATCATAGCAGTCGGACAGTGATGGCTCGTATACACGCTATCGTGGCCAGCGCCGCTGGATATGTTCATCCACTGGTCGGGGCCAACGAGGTGGTTGGCCGCTGCCTGGATGGACTCGAGGCACCCCTGATCAAACTTCACAGCAGGAGAATCGGTGTCCAACGTCCACTCGAAGGTGACTCCTTTTCCGTCCTGAGCGGCAATGGCAGAGAAGGCCTGCAGACATTCTTCTTGCACTGCATGCACCACGCTATCCTGCGGGTGTCGAATATCAAGCGTGAAGGAAACCTCGGATGCAACCGTATTGGTGGATGCGTTAGAAGGAATCCTGAAAATCCCAGTCGAAGCAAGAGCATTGTGTTTTTGAGCGATGTCATTCGACGCGGCTATCATTCGTGAGGCTGCAAGTAGGGGATCTTGACGGGCACTCAAGGGCGTCGTGCCTGTGTGTGCATCGCGTCCCTTGACTGTAAAAGTGAACCACCTGTACCCTTGGGCACCCTGAACGACGCCGATGGAGCGTCCTGTCTCTTGTAGAATGGGGCCTTGCTCGATATGGAGCTCAAAATGCGCCGCGAGGGGAGAAGCAGTATGTGAGCACTCGATTTGGCCGAGAAAACCGTGTCTCTCGAGCTCAGATTTTAGGGTGACACTCGAGTCATGTATATCACGCAGATCCCAGGCTTTCTCGATCGGAATGGCTCCAGCCCAAACCCCAGAGGAGCACATTGACTTGGGGAATCGAGCTCCTTCTTCACTGGGAGTCAGTTAGAAAAAGTACGAGGAGAGAATTGGGAACAGGGTCGCACTTTGTCCAATTGACAATCCCGACGTCGTAGTTGGTTCGGAATCCGTTCTCTTTCATCGTTCGTAACACTTCCAGCGCTGCCATCACCCCCAGAATGCCATCGTACCGACCGCCCCGTGGCTGGGTATCAAGATGGCTTCCCATGGCGATCATGGCAGCGGATGTCTGCAATTTGCCTTTCTGGCGTGCAAACATGTTCCCCATCTGGTCTATGGACAGCGAACATCCGAGTTTTTCGACTTCTGCGGCGAACCACCGCCGCACACGCGCGTCGTTATCATCCAGCGTGAGACGAGCCATCCCAGTGTCTATCGGCTTCCTATTTGTGATGAGCTATACTCGTCGACCGGAAATCTGACAGTTCACGTACTCGCCATGGCGATGAGCAGCTCCCCACTGACATGTCTCGTGTATCGTTTCCCATAATCTGTTGGCGTTGATCTTGAGTCCTGATCCTTGACATGCCGTGGACAGCCGCCGCGATGTGCGTCTTGGGAAATGGTAGTTAGTGCGTCTGAAAGACTGCATGTTGATATCGTAACTTTTAGACAAGGAAGAGTTGATTCGTGGCCGGTCAGTTCTTCGTTTCAGTCGTTGCTTTTATTGCCCTACGCCTTCTGTAGACAGCTATGGTGGAACGATTCCGGAATACAACAGGAAGATCCACTTGTAGTGCAAGCTTTTCAAGCACACCAGCTGCCTCCTTAAATTAGAGAGAGCTTTTGTCCTTTTCTTTTTTTCTATAAGACATGTATAAAACGTACATAGAAGGCGCTGGTGGAGACATATTCAAGGGACGGCAAATTGTGGACATGGATAACAGCGCCTTCCGCCAACATCATTACACTGGGTCCGGCGGATGTCATGGGCACCACCAGACACCTGGCTTTGGTCTCTAACCCCCTCTACACAAAAGTAGATTACCTCAAGAAGATTTCTTGCTGTCTTGCTCATAACACCGATCGTCGTATCCTTCAACCTCCTTTACCAACCTCTCCATCTCCTCAACTTGCCGCTGGATCTCGGTCTGATTCAGCCGTTCTTGCTTGTTGAACAGCTCCCGATTGGGCCTGCGATAGCTCCCTCCAATGCGGTCCCAAAGCGTAGTGAACTGCCCGTAGTTGTAGTTGAAATAGTAGTGGTGAATAGTGTGGCAGGCCGATCCATTGATCACAGGTGAATCGAGAGCGTACTCTCCGTCATCTGCGCATTCATCCCAACATAAGCATTTGACTGCCTCAAAGATTATAGTATCTCGGGTGACTTACGAATCATGACCGTCCAGATGGTTACAAGAATAAACAGACCCAAATACGCCGCCTTCTGCAGTGGAAAGAGAAACGGATAGATATGGTATGGAAGACTCTGGCTCCAGCCGTCCACTGGATGAAAGGCATAGCTCGCATAGGGGGTGGAGATGATCCACCTGTGATGCGGCTTGTGCAGGCGTTTGTAGATGGCCGGATGATGGAGTCCTCGATGAATCCAGTAGATTGCAAAGTCTGTAAATGCGATAAAGAGCGGGTATTGTAGGTAGGTGTAGAGGGGGAACGGACTCTCGGTGGGAAAATCGTACAGCTTGCTGTATCCACGCACTTCGGCGAGGAAGAGAGGAGCTGTCAGGGCCGCCATCGCCGGCATTGCGCGCAACGCCTGCCCAATTTCAAGACGTATCTGATGGCGAAGGAATTTGGGGTGTTGCATCGCGCGTTTGTCAAAGACCAGAGCGAAGGAGAGAGTGGCAGTGGTCAAGTAGAGCAGAAGCCCGAAGCCCCTGGGACGATGTCAATAAGCAGGCCAGTTATGGCTCCTGGTCTGAATAAAGACAACCAAGACTAACCAGATCGTGACGAAAAGACTTAAACACTGCCGGAAGATATTGTCTCGCGACCAGCTGCTCTGCGCGGCGTACGGGGTTGGCGTGAGGCTGACATATCGATTGATATGACGGTTGTAATCATGCAGCGAGTCCTGGTCCAAAAGGTCAAATGATTTGGCGGGTAGAAGAAACGCATATAACTTGTCGAAGACAAAGGTATCCAGAACATCAAGCACGACGTCCATTATACTGGTAGTCGCCGATGCTGAGCAGAGAAAACTTCACACTAAATGAGTGTTACGGAGGATTAGTCCTTCAGATATAACATCTGATCGCCATTAGCGCAATCGGTAAGTCGGGTTCCGAGGTAGGATGAGAATCGAGCCATAGAGTGCACTGCTGCCTGCACTACAGCAGATCAAGGGCCAAACGAATGCATCGATGTTCATGTATTGGTGCATGCAATTGTCTTGTTCCGATACATCGAACCATGTTTAGTCTACGCAAAAAGAATGCAGGGCCCACTGTGAGCTCATTGTCACCAAGAGCATCAGGGCGAAAAATGTTGATTTGAGAATTCAAGTCAGCTATCTAAGCGATGCATAACTCACTGGTTCCCTTGAATCCATACTGAAACAGTAGACAACGTCGTATAAATCATGAAGACAAACCCCAGCACCACCATTGTAAGGTCGCCAAATTTAGCCAAGGGAGAGTCTGCTACCCCCTTCCAGTGCAAGTACGCTGGATAGATGTAGACCAGAGGAACACAAGCAAACGAGCCGATCAACGAAACAAACTTGTCCAAGTCAGCAGCTCCGACGGCCGACATCACGGCGCAAGCCAGCACGATCAACGATCGGAAGATGTTCTTTTTCCATTTGATCGAAGGGTCTCGCTTGCCCGACACCTGACCGAACAGTTTGCCCTCCATGATCCGAACGGCGGGGAACAGCTGTACCGGAACACCGATCAAGATCGCCATCGAGTAGAGGAACTGCATAGCATTCACAAACTTGTCCCCCTGGGGAAGATTGTTGATGACTTCGATCTTCGTGTCGGAACCAAACGCGCCGTAGGAAAGAGCGCCGACGGCCGTGAAAAGCACAGTGATGATGATCATGACAGTATAGAGGAGCCTATCGAATTTCTCCGGGTGTTTCATGGACGATTGAATGGGGAGAATCAGACCGATTCCTTCGAAAGTGAAGATGCAGGAACCGATGGTCAAGGTAAATGACTTGGGATTGAACAGTTGAACTGACGATTCCAACCCGTGTCGGGACGCAATGGTCGCAATATCGTAGTAATAGATGTAGGCAAGACCCATAAGGATGAAAACATCCGCGAGGAGCGCCGCTGGTCCCAGTTTGGAGATGTTTCGGATGAATGCCAGCGGCACAAGAACCGCTAATTGGAGTGCGATCAGGATGTTGGTGGACAGAACGTTTTCGGAGTTTTTAGATACAGCTGACAGGAACGCTCGAACGTTGTCCGCGGTGAAGATGATACCTGTGCAGACAAAGCCAAGCTGGGAAATTGTGATGGATCCCAGAATGAGCCATCGGAATCGAGGTCCTGCTATACGCTCACCGATATCACCATAACCGCCCCCATGTCCTTTGCGACACTCCAGCAGAAGATGGAAGCAGAGACTTGTGACCGCCGCGACCGTGACCAGAGCGACCGATGAGAAGAGAATGCCACCGTTGAGAAAGGCCTTGGGCAGGAAGATAATTCCCGTCCCGATGAACGCTTTCAGTAGCGTGAAAAATGTCTTGACCTGAGACGCGTCCCCAGGGCGAGGTGCTCGAGTTGTTCTCCGCCGGCCCAGCAGCGGTCTTCGCTCAGGCTCATGCTCGAGATCTTCCGTTGCAATCGCAGACTCATCCTCTGTCTCCGCTAAATCCTCTCCGGCGAAACTGCCATACAGGTCGAGAAAATCCAGGAACGAGCGAGCGACCAGTGCATCGCTGGCCCAACCCTTTTTCTGTTGTACAAAGTGCCGACGAAAGCTGCCAGGTTCCATGGCAGCCACGCCTTCTTCTATCGCATCATCGGGAGGTCGGACGGGATAGGAGAAGCTGGCGGCTCGTCTTTCCTGTAGAGATTGTTTGGCCTTGGCCTCGAGCCGGTAGAGATCGCGATGGACATCCCCACCCAGAAGCTTCAGCGACGACTGTTGCTCGGGAGTGTCTGAACTGGAGGATGCCTCAGCTGCAGCACGGGCCTGAAGGGGAGATTCTTCATGAAGCGAGCCGGTGAATTGGGGATGAAGATGCTGTGATAGAATCTCAGCCTCTCGCTGGTCATCTCGGACGTGGGGCAACGACACGGATGGGTCTGCCATTGTTAGCGGAAAGAGGATGAAATATTGCTGTCAAATTAAGATCAGGTGCGATAGAGGAGAAATTAGGGAATATCCTGAATTTCGAGCGGCAAGACAAAGAGCCTCATTGTGCAGAGGAGTCGATGGAAAAAAGGAGATGCAACGTGCCAAAATGAAGTCATTCCATTTGACACTGGGGCAGCAACTTGTTGGATCTTGCTATGCCTTGTTTGAGGCGGAGAAAGAGAGGGAGAGAGACGGAGGAATGGAGAAAAGATCCACCGGAATCTCGATGGTTCTGCGGCCATCCGTGCTGACTCAGCTGCATAGCACAAGTTGCACACTTTGAGCATAAATGCGGGGAAACGAGAAAGACACTCAATCTGATCGGGAATTGATGAATGGTGAGGTCATCGGTCCGATGATGGTCCTTTTGTAAGGCTGTCCGTATACCACAGAGGTATTCGGACCAGCATTGTACCACTCTTCATCTGGATATTTGAATGAGTATATGATTGTCTTAACGGATCATGTCTGAAACTGCCAAGCTACACGACACTTCGCAGTCCTCGAGCCGGCGTCGGTCCCAGTCCCCCGCAGATCAGGAGACGCACCAGGAGGGAGATGGGCCTGCGAAATGGGAAAAACTAGGGGATCAGACGTGTGTTCACCCTGTATGCTTCCAAGTATAGCAGTGGCGGTGTCTAACTGCCATCAGCACTAGCAACACGGAGCTCTCCGACTTTCTGTTGCGAGTCTCTGCGATAAATGGCCTCGATTCTACTCGCTACATTGGTGGAAAGAATCGGAAAGGCTCCTAAACCAGTCACTGCTGAGATATCCATCCAGGCATTCATTGAATAGATGGGAAGTAATTGCGTTCGTTGCTTTGTATCACACATATTGGGACCTTAATTTTGTGGCGTGTCTCAACAGATATATAATCAAGGTGAACTAGTGGCGCAAGAGGACAAATCTCAAGACAAATATATATCTTATCAACATATGTCCCCATAGACCTGGCACATTAATCCTTACAACGGCCATACTTCCTTGCAATGAGACTCGGGATTGCTCGCAAGCTTGGCCACTTCATCCTTCGTGGCTTGATCGAGATCTCCGAATCCAGCTTGACCCTGGAGCCAGCTGGCATAGTCTTGGAGTCGGTCCCGAGCATTGCGAAATCCACCCCTGTACTTCTCCTCGAAAAACTTGGCGTGGGCCGTCTTGAGGGTCTCATTCTTGAGGGGACTTGGAAGATAGATGTTGACATCCTGCTGCATCTTGTCTCTGCTAAACGGTCAACGTGGAGCTAACAAGGAGGAGATTGCAGAGAAGACTGACAAAAGACTTTCTATGGCCGCGACGGTGGCCTTCATCCGAGTCCGAATTTCCCCATAATTCATATACTGACAGACGGTGACGATGCGTCCGAGAGAGCACACTCGCTGGTTGGTATTCTTCTCAGACGTCTTGAACTTGGCATCGATATCATTACCGGCGAACATCTGGCTGCGAGTCAGTCATTACCGCATTTGCGGTCGATATCCATGAAGCTCACAGTATATTTCATGCCATTTTGTCTGTTGGGAAAAATCGCCATGAGCGTAGACGCCGTATGGACGGTACCCAGATTCTGCATCAACGCCTCCGAGTAGTTGAACGCGACAGTAGGATTGGGTGTGCTGATATCGCGTTGGATGCCAAAACTGTTCATCGCTCCCTTGCATTTGGTGTTGTCCTGGACGGTCGGATCCTCGATCGTCGCTGGATAATAGTTCTTAACCAAGTAGTCAATAAAGTCACGGACCCAGTTGCCCTCATAAATATGTTCCGCTGCATTTGTCAGTGTGTCTCTGTGCATCAGGTCAGGGCACTTACAGGCCCATCCTTGTCTTGTCACGCCAGCCCGGTCATCCTTGGGAACCTCCTTGATATTCCAGGTGCTAGCAGGGCATTGGTTCTGCGGGCTATTACTGCAAGTCATTCCTGGCTGGATGATAGGGACAGCAAGGTTGTTCCTCAGCCGTGAGGGGCGCTGATACTTTTGCACCCAGATCTGTCTCGTGCGGCCTTCGTCGCATGCGAGGTAATATGGATCCCGACCCAGGTAAAAGGCGCTGTCTGCATCCCGTCTGGAGAGCGCGACTGAGCTTGATGTATCTCTCCGAAGGATGCCCGCAGCCACCCCATCGTCGGGATCCAGAGGGTCTGACTGAGGAATGCAGGTACCGGGGGACTCTTCTCCCGCAGCCAGACAGAGCTCGGGGAACGTGTACAGTGTCGGCGTCTCGTACAGAGTCACGTCCAGAAACACGTCCCGTTCACCCTTCACCTCTGTGTAGCCCTGCAGCCCCAGACTGGCACCCAGCGTGGCATCCAGCTTGACTCCGTACGGTTTGTTGGGATCATTGGCGCAGAAGCCGGCTACGTCTGATGACAGAGTCAGTATTCGAAGAGATCTGGGTCAGATAGAAGCTTACTGTATCCCGCGGACGCAGTCACTGTAATATCGGGGACTTTGATGCCCACTTCGACGTTCAGCCCATTATCTGGAACATTTGTCAGCTGCACCATGCATCAAGTCCAAGAAAGAAGGGCGCTGGATACCGAAGACTTCGATGCTGGCCGCCACCGCAACTTCCGTGTAGAGCTTTGCTCTCGCATGAATTTGGGCCTCGACCTCGATAGGCTTGGTTTGGATTTCTGGAATCCATCCGGAGATGGTCACCGGGTTCTTGCTGGCCAAATCAACCTTGGCCACCGAGCTATCGGGCACCCTGGCTGAGATTCCTGTAGTGACAGATGCCTCGCCTCCAATGTATTCAATAGTGTAACCTGCATTGATCTTGACATTGGGTCCGAACGTCAACACCCCCGGAACCCGCCAGCCACTGGGTAATGGCAGCTCCACCAGCGTCCACTCCTTACCTGGAGCGGGGAGGCCATCAAAATCAACCTCACCTTTGAACTCCAAGCTCAGGTCCAGATTCGCCGCAATGTTACGAGGTGTAGCGGACAGTTCGAACTTCTCCAACCCACCAAACAGACTCGCTTCGACATGGCCGGCGAACGCGAGAGTGCCTGTGGTGCCGCAGTTGACGCAGTTGATGGCGAGACTGGCATCCACGAACGGGGTGTTCATGGTCCAGTTAACAATCTCAGTGGGAAAAGAGGAGCTGAGATCCAGGGTAAAGGCCTTGTTCAGGCTGACATCTAAGAACCGCTTGTCCTTAGTGCCCTGATGGCCGAGGACGATATCTCCAAAATCAAGAACAGTCGTGTTAGATACCTTCTGCCATGTACTCTTGGTCGCTGCCAGTTTGGCCGTCGAGCCCTTGTCATCAAAAACAGCGTTTCTGACCACCCAGGGGTCTCGCTCGCGGGGAGTACCGCATCCCTCCCAGCTGGAGACCATTATAAAACTGCGCATGTCGTTATAATTAACCCACTGCCATGCGAACTTGGCAGCAAGATAGAAGAGCCGGTTTTTGAACTTGAGGGTCATCCCATCGGTGCAGCTGACCGAGTCCAAGGCAAAGGAAATCTTGTCCATGTCCAGGATGCGTTCATCCTGTCTGGACCAAACAACCATGCTCACTGCAGTGACTTTGGTGTTCAATTCTGGCAAGGTCAGTCCGCAGTTCAAAACGGTGGTCTACTAAATACCATTGCCAGAAGTCCACATGAACTGCTCATGGTCCTGGAGTGCCACACTTCCAGCGGGATCATCTCTCTTGTGCAAAGCATCCCGGTCCCAAGCATGTCGAGGAAGAGGCTGCAGGTCAATCAGGTGGTTGTCAACAGCAATGACAGCGCTGAAGAGCCATAATAGGGCAAATGAGACAAGGAAGCGCCTCATTTCTGCTGGAATAGGCAATTGAAATTCGAGTTGAGCTGCTGTTGGTCTTGTGTTTCCAGACAGAGGAGCAAGAGGCTTTATATACAACTATCGAGCCCCCCCCCCCCAACCTCTACGATTGAGTACATGCGAGGGATCTTTTACAATGATACTCAAGGCTCGCATTATGCTTCTTGAGGGAGCTACTCCGGTCGAAATCCAGAGTCTGAGGCCATGCATATACGAATTCTGGCACACCGAGTCGTCAAGAAGTTGTATCTGCCAGCCAATGCCTGCCATCGTTCTGAGATGCCCAGCATGGCTATTTTAACCAATCTCTTCAGGGAGGCCAATTCACAACGTATAGAGGCCTCGCTGGTAGTTCACAAACCCCAGAGAACACATTATCACATACTTAGACTCTCTGGGCACGGCAGAATACGAGTTCTTACAGTAAGCCAGGGCACCGTAGCATTGCTGTAATTTCAGCGCCATCGGGCAATGGTCTGTATGTCTTGGCCCTCGTATATCTGAATCTGCACTCAGGGCATGATTTGTGCGTGATGGATGGCACAAGCTGGGTCGATGGACGACTGGATGTGATGGAAGGCATTAGGATGTTGGAGTCGTGGACTCGGCCATCGTCCGGGATTATCAGGACCACTGGCCAGACCATCGCCAGCTGCATCGGTGCCGCCTGATTCATCACCTGCAGATACGATCTGACAGGGGTACAAAGGCTAATGTTATTGAATAGATGCGACCAACCCCGCATTCTGCTATTTCCCCGCGGCACACACAAGCCAATGCCGATCTGCATATCGAGTTTACTAGTCGATGTGAATCAGTCAATGCAACCCTGTCTTTAGCTTAACTGATCATGACTCAGGATGGTCCTAGAAAGATGAAGACCGGGCCAGTATATAGTAGCATCGCTGGTGGATAAATGCACCGCCGCACGGAAAAACTTTAATAGCCTCCTATTTCGGGCAGGTTTCCCTCATTTCTCTTTCGACCAAAAAGATGCTATAGTTAGTTACTTGTCCAGCTTAGTCAGGGTGGGTACGATGAAATGGATTTGGACAGCCTCATTTTCAATATAGGCGTCTTTATCGCTGGTATCTTTGTCCTTGATTATGGCGCCGACACGTTCATTGATCACACCGTCATCGTGGGCCGTTCCTTGGGGGTTTCGCAGACAATTATTGCCTTGCTGACGGCAGGAGCGGAGTATGAAGAGGCAAGTCAACTTTGTATTTCAGTTCTTCCTATGCAAACTGACGGTTCGATTAGCTCGCCGTGGTGATTGCTGCCATTCTGCAACGTCGCACTCCCCTGGCCTTGGGCAACCTCATGGGCTCGAGCATCTCCAACGTCCTGGGCGCGTTTTCACTCGGTCTATTGTTCCATCCGACTCATATTGACTTTGACCGGAGTGCCAAATTATATGCCGCAGTGCTTCTCGCAATTACGACGCTGTTCGTGGTGCTGGCCTTCTTCAACCAGCTGAACGAAATCGTCGGGGGCTTTCTGATCGCTTTGTTTGGCATCTATGTTATGTCAATCCTCTATGCCATCTACAAAGGAGTCGCAACGGCACCCGAGCTCTCGGACAGCGACAGTGAGGCAGGGCCGACCGATCATGTGGTGGATTCAGCGACTGAAGCGACCCCCTTGATTGAGTCTCAGTCAGACCAAATCCTAGAACGGTCGACTAGGAGCCTTCTGTACCACATCACCAAGCTATGCTTTGGCCTCATCACTCTATCACTAGCTGGGTATCTTCTGTCGCATAGTGCCGTGAGCATCGCCGATTCCTTGCACCTCTCCGGAACTGTCTTTGGTCTGACCATTTTGTCTTTCGCCACCACCTTGCCTGAGAAGCTGATTGCAGTCCTCAGCGGGTCTCGCGGTCATGTCAACATCATGGCGGCCACTACTGCAGGAAGCAATATCTTCCTCTTGACCCTCTGTGCCGGCGTGGTGGCGCTCGCTGGTAATACAAGGAATCAATCAGACACGTTTGTCCTTTTCGATCTAATCACTGTGTGGGTGTCATCCTTGGGCTTCTTCTTAGTGGTTATCCTTGGCCTGGGGAGGATAGCCGGTGTGATATTCCTTGCTGCATATCTGGCATTTTTAGCGCTTGAGTTTACTGTGTACAAAAGATGAATATTACTTACACCATTACCATAAATCCCGGCTGTCGAAGGAGACAAAGGTAGGCCCCTTGGATAGAATACCTTATCTGTTCCTAGGGAGATGCGTCTCTCTTTTTCTTTTATCCATTACGGTCGTGTTTAGACCCCGGTCATTGAATGCGATTGAAAATCTATGACCTGAATGGACTAGAAAAATGACAAATCCTGGATCGATGAATACAGGCCACATGCATAAAATAATGCGATCGTAGTTGACCAATTACTATAAGCGAGGACTGTTTACACGGTAAGCTCGACATAGAGACCTCCGATCAAAGCGGGGTTATACGATGCTATCCGAGGTAAGTAATCTTCTCTTGTGAGACCGCAATGCCCTTTTCCTTGTGCTTTTGCACTTGTCTTTGAAGGAGAAACATGGTACAACTTCATATCCGCACACCGCAATGAGCTGCACAAGACGAGTCTTCCCACTTCAGCAGCCCAAGGGGCATCGTCCGCCCGTTCCGAGATGGATGGCTCAATTCCCGGCTGATATAGACCGTGTCTTCACCGCATACATTGGGGTGCAACGACTTGAGGCCCAAACCGATGAGAGTTCACTGACTGAGAGCGTTAACGCGGCGGTCGAAAGCATACAGCGATGGATGGTGGAGGATGCATCCAGCGCACCTGCATCGATCGAACAATTTCAGGTTCTTGACGGCGATGATGTACCCAATTCCACAGTTTGGGTGTGCTACTGGAATGATGCGAGCAAGTATGAGGACAGTATACGACGCTTGAGCCTTGTGGACATCCACCAGCAATTAAACCCTCCCCATCGACAGTCTGTTGGCTTGTGGTGTGAGCGATTTTCCAGCCATCTGTCGCGAGTCGAAACCAACTATTCAGGCCTCGACTATCTGCCGGGACTGGCGCGCTTGCCCGGAGTATCGACTGTGGAACATACGTTGACTGCATATTGGGGGGCTGCTCGCGATCGAATCCCTGCCTCGGCCACAGATCAGTTCGCCGAGAACGAAGAACCTGAAAAGACACAGGTGCCAGCAGCGACTACCTCGCACCGCGAGACGCAAAATTATCATGCAGTAGGCACGAATCCGGACAACCTCGTCCACATCCGCTCGGGTCAATTCTGGGCCAACTGCGAAGAAAACGAAGCCAGAGCATACGAGGAGACGCTGGAGCCTACTCTGCGATCTGGATTGGCGTATCTATGGGATAATCCCCAGAAGAGTGGCGCTATGGGGTTACGGTATCTCTGCAATCGCCCACTCGCGTCTCTGGCACCGGAGAAGACGCGTGAGACTAAAGAGTCTTGCGTGGCCGGATTTTTTCGTAACCTTGCAGACCTCGAACACTGGGCCAAGTCACATCCCTCCCACTTGGCTATCTATACTGGAGCCATAAGACATGCAAAGAAGTTCGGAGACCAGCGCAAGTTCCGCACCTGGCACGAAGTTTCAGTACTGAAACGTGGTGAGGCACATTTCGAGTACGTCAACTGCACGAGGAGAACAGGTGTGGGATGCCACTCGAATATTTATAGCTCCTAAAGTTTTGAGTTCATCCAGCATCATATCACTCGCTATCCATCTGCAAGCACTGATTGGCCGAGAAAATACGGACCTTACTTTAAAGATCTACACCAAGTCTGTTGCCAGATGGCGCCACTGACTGAACGTTTGCATTGGCAAGTCGCTGGGTCATTTTCTGTCGTATGGACTCCTCAATGACTCTCTCCCTGATACAGTAGCCCTCACAGGTGCATGTACCTCTACGAAACACTATTTTGGTCCCCTTAAGGTCACAATATAAATGTGTATAAGCAACTGATAGAGTCTCCGCAACGAAGACTGACACATGTCAAATGGCATTTCATCCAGGTCGCAAACCCTGCTGACCTCGATGGAGCAGGGGTCTTGCTGGAACCAGGTCATTTAGAGCTCCCCTACTCCATTCAGTCGATAGTGAATTACTATTTGCTGTTGGGCTTGTTCTTTTTCCTCCAAACCATCGGTTCTTTGCACCTGACAGGCCTCCGTGGTCTTCATATGCCTTTTCACATGCACAACCCCGCCTTATCCGATTGAGGACTAAATGATGGACGAGGAGAATCGGCATTTCTCGAAGATATAATTGGCAGACCCCAGAATGTCATATTTGGCCTTTTGGAGTGCTGATCGCATTTCCGGTCTAGTATCAGATGCGCTGAATACATATCCCCGGATTCCCTTCCTCGGTCTGGCTATCTCTTTCATACCCTAGTCAATATCATATAACAACATCGCACTATTGACACACTACAAGTTCAGGTGCATTTCCTGATACGAAGTCATGGCTCGGGTCCAGGAGGGAACTGCTCAGCTCACAGAGGCGGCGCAGTCGTTTGAATCTCTACACATCTACGACACGATTGCCGAACCCACAGACCTGAAGACGTTCCTGATGGAAGATATCTATCTCCTCGGTGGCCAGTTCGCTATCCTTTGTCAGTTTGCCCATCCTGCCCTGGCCAAAGGTAGCTACGACCATTCCAGCTTCGCCACTCGCATCCCCAACCGTCTCCGGAATACAGCCCGTTTTATCAATGCAGCCGTCTTTGGCACTCGGCAGGAGAAGGCCGCTATCTTCTCCGTCATCCATCGCTATCATGCCCGAGTCAAGTCAGAAGACTACGATGCAAATGATCCGGAGCTGCACAAGTGGACCGCTGCTACCCTGTTCGTCGCCATCGTAGTCGTCCACGAGACCTTCTTTGGAGAGCTGCCCCGACACAAGCTGGAAGCACTTTACGAACAATCTGCGGTATTTGCCACTTCCCTGCGGATGCCTCCCGAGATGTGGCCAGCCACGCTTGACAAATTCTGGGAGTACTGGAACCACAATATCGAGACATTGGAGGTCACCGATATGGCACGGAAACTGAGTCGCGATCTCCTCTATCCGGTCCATCTCCCTCTGTGGATGAGGGTCATGGCCCCACTGTCGCGCCTCTTGACTATGCATTTCCTCCCGGAAAGACTGGCCAAGGAGTACGATCTGCAACCGACTGTATTGAGCCGGCTCCAGTTTCAGGCCACTGTTCGTGTCATGCGCGTTGCATACCCCAGCATACCGCAACACCTGCGACAGACACTACATAGGCAGTACATGGAAGATCTCGGGAAGGCAGTGGACAGGATCAAGCAGACTGGACACTGGGCGGGAGTATAGCAAGTATGGGATTGGAGAATTCAAGGACTATTATTGAATAATACTTTCCCGAGTTATCAGATAGGCTATAGTAAAGGGACACAACTCCATTATTCTCTCGATTATAGACCTATCTCCCTTTACACCTCCTGCATTGGATGGATTTTCATAAAACTCTGAGTGTAGTAACCTGTATATCGTAGAGAACAGAGACAGAGGTATATTCAGTCCGTTTCCGTCAAGTTTTTATGACCTTCCTTAGAACCCTATTAATACAGATCCAGACTCAATAGCCCTTTCCAAGCTGTACATCGTCGCCACCACCATACCACAGACGGCCTCTGCGAATGATCAAGCCCTTCTCCTGGCCAACCAGCCACTCTCCGCCAGCCTTGATTGTTCCATTCTCACTAGGCCAATATTCGTCCTGCAGCTTTTGATTAATTTCGTCAATCTTATCAATCAGCTCTTTGACCTTCAAAGGGTCAACCTGTCCCTCTGCCACTGCATCTCCTGGTTTGACGAAGCCGTCCTGAGTGACGAACCGAGCAATGGTGAGATGGGCTGAAGGAACAATGTACCGGGACGCGACCGGGATGCCAGCCGCCCGAACCATGTCGAATATATCACGACGAAGATGATGATAGCTGTAGGTCTCATCTTCGGTACTGCATTGCACATCTGAAGCGTCTCCAGCGGCTGGGACAAAGGTCAGTGCCATGGCTGCAGAATCAAAGCCCACCATGGGCTTTACAAGGCGCGTTCGATGGGCGAACGCATAGTCTGCAATATCTGACGTGGTCACGCCCTGTGATGACTGCAGAGTATTTACGAGACTCTCAATCTGCTCTTCGGTCAAAGAATGGGCTACTTCCAGTACTGTTGTATGTAGATTCTCGGAGGGCATAAACCAGAGGGCTGTGAGAATATGGTGAGCGCCTTGTCTCCTGGCCGCGAGAAAGTGTTGCGAAGTGTAGGGACTCACTCGGTGCAACGCTTCTGAGTTCGCTTTGCACGAACTTTATCAGATCACGAATTGGAGAAGACGGCCGGGCCCAGATGACCAGGCAGTTACGAGGATCAATAAATCCCTCTTCCTTTGCAGGGCCGTCAAGGCGCATTAAAATCTCGTCGAGATTCCAGCCTGCGAAGTCTGGTGCCAGGATCTTCGCAGCTTGCTGTGCATTTCGATTTACTCGGTGAGTCTCGTAGTGGGACTGCAATTGAGCCTGACAGAGAGGCTTAACGTGGGACTCTCTTCCGAAACTCTTTGAATAGTACTCACCGCATCATTATTCGTCTCAGTAATTAAAGTCTGGAACGGATTGTCCTGCGATATCGGAAACGTGGACATTTTATGACAATTTGGAAGGTAATGCAGGCATAAGATGCCAATACTGAGAACGGAACTACTCTATACAGAAATAATGGCAGAGTAGGATGATTTGAAGTGAGTCATATTGAAACTGTGGCTGGGGTCAGCCGCATGGTACAATCCCACCTGTCTAGCCTGGCACTTGCGACACGACGAAGACGGATGAAACGACCTAAATGCCAAAGCAGTAAGACGTATAATACCATGAAAAGTCAGACTGCTAAGGGTAGGGTTAGAATCGATAGGGAACACATTTTATATACAGGTCATACTGAGGCTGGAGCTATAAGAAGCATATTAGGAAAAAATCCCAGAGAGAGCAAAACCATCCACGATGGGAATTTATAGCATAGCCTTGCAGTCTTACTACTTTATAAAACTCATCACGTAGATGTGGCCGGAGCAACAGCTGTTGATGTGTGGCTTGCCGGATAAGAATTTAAGCAGCCCGGCTCGGCGTTTTCGGACCTGATGCCTAATGGAGTAGGACAGTTCAAAGCTCGGAGATATGATGCTCGGGAACAGGCAACTACCAGGCAGAAGTGGGAGGATCTGATAACGCTTATCAATCAGTTCATGCCTCTGCCCTGTTGATCCGGGTGTGTATCCGATCCTCCAATGCCGATATATAAATGCACATCCCCGGCGTCGGGGGCCATGTCCTCATTTTCTTCATTCTCTGCTTTACACACTAATTCCTAAGACTTCAAAGAACATCAATCAACATGGCAGCACCTCTGAAGAATATCATTGTCGTGGGAGGATCATATGTTGGAAGAGTACGCTTTTTCACCAAGTGACGCAGAATGGATTGCATACTGACAAGTTGCGTTAAGGCCACTGCCCAAGAGCTGGCACGAGTCGTCCCAGAAACACATCGGGTACTTATACTCCATTGCGGCCTGGATACACATGTTAATTCTCTACAGGTCCTCCTGATTGAACCGCATAGCCATTTTCACCATCTCTTTGCTTTTGTAAGGGTTCTTCTTTCATATCTCGATGTCGCTAACCTGTTCATCTCAGCCACGTTTTGCCATTGTACCCGGTCAAGAACATAAAGCTTTCATCCCGTACACCGGAATCTTCTCCGCTGTTCCCCGTCCGTCCACACATGCAGTGGTCCAAGCGAGAGTACTTTCAGTAAACCCACGATTTGTGACGCTGGATCGCCAGTGGCAGGATTCCAAACAGATCCCCTACGAGTATCTAGCCATTGCCACTGGAACTCGGCTCGCTCAGCCGGCGGGCATGAAAGATGACGACAAGGTGTCCTCCGTGGAGTACTTACGAAACCACCAGGCCGATATCAAGCGGGCCAAGTCGATACTGATTGTCGGTGGAGGCGCTGTCGGCGTACAGATGGCGACAGACCTCAAGGAGTACTATCCCGATAAAGAGGTCACTCTTGTACAGTCTCGGGCACGAGTCATGCCTCTATTCCATGAGCAGTTGCACGAGCTGATCGAAAAGCGATTCGACGAGCTCGGGGTCAGGTATGTTTACATGGTCGTCTTACCCAGCACTGAACTTTGACTGACGAGTTCAATTCCTGTAGACTTATTGTCAACGCTCGCGTCAGCGTACCTGTAGAAGGATTCCCGACCGATAGAAAGCCATTTGACGTGCAGCTTAGCAACGGCGGCAGGGTTTCGACGGAATTCGTCATTCTCGCAACGGGCCAACGGCCTAATAATGACCTTTTGACCAGTTTGACCCCTTCCAGATCTGGATCGTTGATCAATCCGGATAACGGGTTCATTCGGGTTCGGCCTACTTTGCAACTACAAGATGAAAACTTTCCGAATATCTTTGCTGTCGGTGACATTGCCGACACTGGTGCGCAAAAGGCCGCTCGGCCAGGATCCGTGCAGGCCGGCGTGGTCGCCAGGAATATCCAAGCGTTGATTGAAGGACGGAGAGCGGAGGAAGAGTTCGCACCGCCGCCTGCAGCCATTCACCTCACCCTTGGCATGGTAAGTTCCATACTCGAAAATACGAAAAAGATGAGGGTTGGCTGAAGCTCACTGGCACCAGAAATTGAATGTCATATTCCGCAACCCGAACACTGCAGAAGGACAGGCCGAACCCTGGATAAATGAGAAGACCGAGTAAGTTGCATTCATGACTGTTGCGGAATTGATACTGATCGATATGTATAGTGGCCGAGAGGATATGGGAGTAGAAGGCTGGTGGGAGAGGCTGGGGATTCAGGTTGAGAACCCTCGCTCGTACCACCTGTAGTAGTCATGCCATACGATGATACCCAATAGACAATCCATCCGAATGCTCTTTGATTGACTTCTATCCCCCGAGGTTGCCACTACCAATAGCTTTTGTCTAGTAGACCTACCCTCTACATGTACAGAGAATGCCAGTTCCAAGTCACCTGGCTGGTCATTCTCAGCCTGCTGGAAGATGGCAAACAGTGGTTCAGAGTCGGCATTCCCATGACAAGCCATGACCACTGGCATCGGATATCACCTTGTCAGCTCTTGTTGGAGAGGTACATGATTGCACATAGTGCCAATCAGGATTCATAGACTTTCTCGCTGTTCTGTGTAGCAGCGGGAGCATGTGCCTTCCAATATTCAGGTTCGCCGCGGCCACAACTATTACACTTGACCGGAGGATTGGGATTGCACGCAGAGGTAAAGCCTCGTGCGAGACGTTTCTAAAGACTCCCTCGAGACAATGGTATGCGGACTGGGTGTTGATGTTGCACCCGTTCCGGGCGGCAAATTTCTCAGCCATGAGTGAACCGGTCGCAAAGGTAATAAAGGAGATTCGTGGTGATCTGCATGATGCGTCCCTAAGCACAATTGAAATAGAGTTGATGTTAGTCACAGAAACGTTTCCCCAGACGATGGATGGACAAGGTGTTACGTGTGCGCTGGGGAAGAACCAAGTTAATTTCCCCTCAATGTGGGGTTACTCTTTCTGACAAATATTCAAGATGCTTCACTTGGACAACTGAGACGGTTCATCGTGTCGGACAGGGCATTACTTGTAGAAGATGAGGACTTGTTGGAAAGCGAATTGATCATTGTTGTCCATCCCTTGCTGAGGCTGATGAATCATACCTCTAAACAATTGTCCACTGACTGTCGAGACGAGACCACGTGATAGCACCAGGGAGGGTTTGGCTGCCTTATCGCATAGGTGTCAACAAGAGCCTCAGGTATCTAGACTAAAGGATACTGGCGATAATATCCAGGTCTTATCTCCTTTCACAGATAGCACAAGTGGCTGAGATAGTCGATACCTTATCCATCTCATCTGTTGCTGTAGCGACGCTTATCAGTGATTGGACTCCCCCTGCTAGCAATGCCCCACACACGACAGCCATTCCCTTGACTCATGACCATCATGATTCCTACTTACTCCTCCTATATGACATTGCTCTTGACAATTGCACACCACTGCTGATGTTCAGAATGCTAGCATCACCAATACACCTTTTGGCCACCGCTCTTGCTCTCACAACCGAAGTTGCCGCTCTTCAGCTCCCTCTCTTCGGTGCCTCGGAACCCCAAATTCCAGTGGCTGGGAAGGAGTTGATCAGCTCCTCTGCACTGCAAAGCCAGATCGATGTTGGCAATCTACTCAAAAGAGCCAAGCACCTGTATAGCATCGCAGAACTTGGGACTGACGAATATAATCATCCCACACGAGTGATTGGCAGTAAAGGTTCGTTTTGATTTGTTTGATGTCGCTTATTACAAAAGGCAACTTACTCACGTGACCACAGGGCATTTGGGGACGCTGGACTACATCTATGCAACTCTGGCGGATTTCGACGACTACTACACCATCTCCAATCAGTCCTTCCCTGCAGTTACCGGCAATGTGCTGGAATCACGGTTAGTGCTGGGCCACACCGTGCCGCAGTCTGCTCTCCCCATGGGCTTGACACCACCCACCAAGAACCACGAACCGGTGTACGGACCGCTGGTGCTCGTCTCACGCCTGGGCTGTGACGCGGCAGACTACCCCCCAGAGCTCAAGGGTGCCATTGCATTCATCAGCCGAGGCAGCTGTCCCTTTGGTACCAAGTCCGCCTTGGCTGGAAAGGCCGGAGCCGTGGCTGCGGTGATTTTCAACAACGAAAAGGGCGGCCTCGGAGGCACTCTGGGCACTCCGTCTCCCGACCATGTGGCTACCTTTGGCATTTCTGACAGCGATGCGGCTCCGTTCCTAGAACGACTCGGACACGGTCAGAAGGTCGATGCGATCGCCTATATGGATGCGACGGTGGAGACCATCACCACCACCAACATCATTGCGCAGACAAAAGAAGGAGATGCAGACAATTGCGTGATGGCCGGTGCACACAGTGACAGTGTAATGGAAGGCCCTGGCATCAACGATGACGGATCGGGCTCCTTGACCTTACTGGAGATCGCTTCTTTGCTTCCTCAGTACCGGGTCAATAACTGTGTACGTCTAGCCTGGTGGGCTGGGGAGGAAGAGGGACTGTTGGGGTCGGACTACTATGTCTCGGTGCTATCAGAGGCTGAGAACCTGAAGATCCGGCTGTTTATGGACTATGACATGCTGGCCTCGCCCAACTTTGCCTACCAGGTCTACAACGCCACCAACGCGGTTAACCCGGTCGGATCGGAACAGCTGCGCGACCTCTACACCGAATTCTATGAGGCTCACGGGTTGAACTCCACCTACATCCCGTTTGATGGACGAAGCGACTATGATGCATTCATCCGAAATGGCATCCCCGGCGGCGGAATCGCTACTGGAGCTGAGGTGATCAAGACAGAGGAAGAGCAGAAGATGTTCGGAGGTGTCGCTGGAGATGCCTTTGATCCCTGCTACCACCAGCTCTGTGACGACGTAAGCAATGTGAACCTCACTGCCTGGGATGTGAATACCAAGGTAAGAGTTGTCTGTGTCTCTACAGTCGAGAACGATTACTGACAAGTACACAGCTGGTCGCACACTCGATTGCCACGTACGCTCGGTCATTCGATGGCTTTCCGAAGAGGACCGGGGTAAAATCTGTGACGAAGGATGAAGAGCAGAGAAAGTATCATGGACACGCTCTGCTGTACTAGCTGTAGATCTGAGTCAATTCATGCGTTGTATAGATCTAGATATCCTGGCGCAGATTTGCCTGTAATGTCTCCTCAATCAATCTCCATCCAGCTATTGAAGAAAGGTGTCCGAACTATTTGACGTCATCTGATCCATAGAATCAATCTATTACCTAAAAGCGCAGTAAGGGGGAAAGTCATGATGAGGCATTTCTTGGGGCCAAGGCCCATCCAGTTGACTGTGAAATTTTCGACAAAGCACGCAACTGGTCTAGAACTAAACTGGAACTTAGCTAAAGCTCATTAACATTGTCAGATGATGAGGGTAGGAACAATATTTTACCTAACAAACTACGAGGAGAGCCTATCAGCACCAATTCCGGTATGACCGCCTCCTGGCTGCCGTCATTCCCGGTGGGGCGCTGGATATCCTCGGCCCCAGTATTTGCCCATATTAGCGCGTTGTGGGGAGAGCAAGAATAGCAGCAAGACATCAGCGGCATCCTTTACCCCAGAATTTTGTGCTTGAATGGTGGTAAGGAGTAGTATGATTCGAATCCAAAATCCAGAGATCAGCAGCTATGACTTGTTTTATATATTCTGGTTTTCTTCCACTATTCCCACTATTCCCAGGTACAACTACAGCTCCGATTGCATAATATGATCAATAAAGTCGTATCGTCCTTCTTCACTCTCATCCTCTCGTGACACCTCTACACAATCATGACGTTAGAAACTCTTCCAACAGAGCTCAGGATTCACATCCTAGAGTCTATGCCAGATGTTGAAACCCTCCACGATCTTATCCGAGTTTCCGCAGCATACCGGATCACCTACCGTTTCTCCCAAAAAAGCATTCTCGATCGCCTGGTACGAGAACACTATGGTGCAGTTGGGCTGGAAGAACCTATTATGGCCATTCAATCTGCCGGTCTCCATGCCGAGGAATCAGCCAACAAACAGAGGATAATCGAGGTTCTCGATCGCCAGCGCATCTCCGATTCAGTCCCCAGCAAGCTGAACCCCTCCGATAGTGTCGACCTTCTTCACCTTCATCAGACATTCCAGACGCTATTAGACCACCTTTGCTCGCATGCGAGACACCCGAGCCAAATCCAACCCCTTCCACGGCAGCAAACCGCTCCCTTGCGACTCTCACCAACGGAAAAGGCACGGATATTGCGAGCGTTGTGTCGGTTACAAACGTACTGCAACGTCTTTGGCGCACGAGAGTGGACAGAGCCGGCGGATGACCTCTGCAACCCGTCAATTCCCAAGCGGACGTCTTCCACCTGGTACAAAAACTTCACTATCCACCAGATGTGGCGGCTTTGTTTCGGCTCGATGGCTCCGTGGGAGGTGGAGGAGTTTGGATCTGTTTGGGTTCTCGTGCGGAACGAATACAAGCGCATGTTCGACGAAATTCAGCAGGAGTTTCCCCGTACAGATAGTCGCTGGAGGTCGCTGAGACCAGCTTCATTACCGGCCGATCCGTGTGAACTGTATCCCAGTTCTTCTGGTACGTTCTTTCCATCTGAGATACCTACGTCTTCGAAGCTGACAGGAAAATAGATGAGGCGAATGATTATAGTATCTACTTGAACCATCTCGTCCTCTTGGGTCCTACTTTCCTACATAAGGTCCTCTCCCAGAGCACGCGGGAAGATCGCTGGCGATTGTTGGCATGCAACGCGATATCTTCCAAATCCTCCTTCATGGACACAGTACAGGTCGTCCGGAATGCCTCGCCTCAACTGGGGTCCGTAGAAGGATATACGAACGATGACACTCTACAAGGGTTGCGGACGATGCCGGCCATCGACCAGCCCAATCCTGGTTGGAAGCAGCACTGGCACGGTCGGGATGTGACCGATTGTGAGATCTTCACACCCAGAACGACTGTTGGCTCGTCCGAAGATGCTCAATCACGGACATTTGGGCACTGCGCTGGCTGGGAATGGGGTTACGCACTATGGGACGCTGCGAGCTGACCTGACTCCAAGGAGGTTTTAATGATTAATGACATTGCATTGGGAAAAGAATATGGGAATAGCATCCTGCTTTGTACTTGCATGATAATCAGCCAACTAATACAAAAGTTGATTCCTTTTGCATCGTAACAGATAGCGTCACAGGGTGCCTATAACGGCCTCAGCATTGCTTCTTCAATCAAGCCATCCTTGGACGACAGCAGATAAGTACCATGAGGGAATAAGTCGGGTATTTGGCATCCAAGACCAAAGGCTAAAGCTCAAGATTCAACGTCTTGTCCGGAGATGAACCTGGAAAAGCCTAGACAAGTCCAATAACACAGGGTCGCTACAAGATTTGATTTTGCCCATCAAAAGCCTGGGTTAATAGGAGCTATATCCCATGGCTATTTTAGCTGTTGCACATGTCTCCAAGGTATGATGCCATCGACGATCACGATTCTGGCTGATATTTGTTGGGATGAGAACCGGATCTGCCTGTAATGAACGAGAAATGCGTATCGAACAGGCACATCAGGGAAATAAAAGGTCATTCAGATCTAATTGTCGTTGTCGGGCGGTCGCCAGAGCGTTAAGATAACTGATTGAGCGGTAGCGCGACGGTCTTTCATAATGATATGACCATTGCCCGAGCAATGCTTCCATAACCCTGACTGTTTCCCAAGAAGGGGCTGCCAATTCATCCAATCCCTGCTTGATCGGTAGCAATTTCTAGGACGAACCAGTATTAAATCATGATTCTCTTCGTTATTGCATGCGGGCGCGGGCGAACGTCATGTTGATTCCGATTATTTTTGTGGAGCAGCGGAAGCTACCGAGTCACTATGATGACGATCAACAAGAATATATAATCATGTATAGCAGGTTAATACTCATCACTTCACCATAAGCCGTGAAATGAATTGCTAAATCTAGGGAATTAAGAGTTAATAGATCCTTAGATAATAAGCTTCAAATAGTACTATATAGATATTCTAGCTCTAGAGAGAGTCCGGTCTCAGGGTGCCGAGAGAGCAGGAAAGGAGGCCAAGTTTATTCCTAGCAAGGGTAGTGATATTCTGGTCGGCAAGTGCCCGGCAACGGCTGTTTACAACCAGTGATCTTCCTTGTCCTGTCATCACTCATTAGAAGGTGATGGTTGTCGGATGGGAAGGATGGGAATGGAGCAGGGCGCGTATATGAGATTGCCAGAGCTTTTCGAAATTTAGATTGATTATTTCCTCATTGGTACCACATGCGTAGTTCAAATCATACTTTGATTGTATCATTCATGGAAAGAATTATATTACGGACGAGAGATGAACACGCCCATATCCCTAGTCATTGGGCGGCAGTGTGATCACATTGGGAGACGCTGTATTGCCCCCGACCCTTAAAAGCTAGATTGGGTTTTATTTACAGACAGGAGTCGAGCTTGGCTTTGAAGCTGCCGAAGATGGATTTGTTTGTGAACATCCATCTGTAACACCAAGCAGGAAATCATCGACCGCAGCATCATATGCCGCTCCGCAGTTCGAATCACTTGAATAGAGTGAGAATAAGCATTCGCGCAGAAGATACTCATCAATGCTGACACACCTTGTCCCTCCGCTTGCATTATTAAAATAGGAGCAGATATCATGAGAGAAGCAGTCTTGGGTATACGCATTACCAACTGCAGTGCCCGTGCATCCCCCGCCACATCGGCCATTGCAGGAATAGCTGAAACATGTGAATCATCCCATTAGCCAGACAGCATATAAGACGCCTTAACACTGGGAAGATTAAGCTCACTCTCCTATTCCAGCACTATTGGTGCCATAATTGCTCCCTACCACCCCGACAAAGGAACATCTCTGTCCGGCACTGTTGGTCCAAGTGGCTGTAGCAGTTGCCCCAACTTTCAGACAGGCGACTGATCGTTTGTTGACGGCCATTTCCAGTGTTGATGGCATTGCCTTGGTCAACAAAGGTAGGAGGATAAGTACCGTGCTAACATTGGCTATCATTCTCATGTCGGTGCACTTGTTTTTGGTATATTGCCGTTGTTGCTGGTAGACTTAGGAGGCGTCCAGACTTTATATAGAGCTTTATACAATGTTTAGCTCCGGAAAAGCCACATCCCTTTCACAGGTCACAAAGGCATATTTCGACTCATCTACTGGTGGGATCATAGGTACTCCCATGCGTGAATCCCGAGGCATGACAAACCTCGGAGATATTCTCGGAAGACGATTGCTCTAATTCCTGTCGCTATGCTTTGTGTTTCAGGAATAGTATGAGTTGACACCATATTCGTGCCAATGACGACTTACTTTTACATAGCCTCAGAGCACTCTTATGTTTTATTATTCCATATGCCGGGGCAAAACAAATATACTTTTCTACAAATAGTCCTTCAAGCACTAGTAGTCAGGTAATGCTCGAGATCCCGCTTTCTGCGTGAATCGACAAGGACGGTATTGCTGGCTTGATACTCCAACACGGCCAGAGATCTAGTCATCTTTTATTTTGACATAACCAATTCTGCCGTTGATTCCAATAGGTTTCCAACAGAAACCTCGCCATCAACTAGACCAGTGATATCTCCTTCATTGCAGTGTCTAGCGTCAAAGATGATCAAGGCCATTGCGGCCCCAGCAACTTCAATATTCAAGGTTGGAGTGTGTATGCACACGCAGTTCAGGTCCTCTTCCTCCATTTGCGGAGTTTTATACAGGGTACAAGCAGCCCGGATAAACATTGTAAGTTCGCTCGCCCACACTTGAAGACATTCAGTTTAATGTCGGGCTTCACCACCGTATTTGGTAAGACACCATAGAGCACTCCCCGCCTCCCCGCACAGTCTCTTCTCTGGAGAAGCACTCAATGCACCTTTGAACCATGAGAGATATAAAATTGCCATCCATGCCTGGCTGCATATTTGGGTGAAATGGTAAGCCAGAATTCACCCAGAGACCTGCTCATGATGATACTACTCTCTCTCTGGCTTTTGCGTTCTTTGCTCTGGGGTTCTGGAGGGTGATTCCATCTTCAGCATTGCGGCCAAACTTGCTCACGGAGTCTGCAATATCGCGCGCGCCAATCGGATGATGGACGCGGAATACCTCTTCCCAGGATTCTCTCTGGTCATCCCGGATACAGTCAGCAACCCAGACAATGACATATGCCTCTTGCAAGCTCAGAATGTTACTGCAACCTGCACCTATGGTGGCCCTACACCACTGCCACCAATTACACCATCACTCGACTCGCCCTCTATAAGTTGAACATCACAGTCGACTCTCTATGGACAGAAAACGCAAAGATCTTCAATCTGTCTTCGCCAGACGAGGTCCTGCCAGCCAACTCGTATCTCAAAGTCCCGCAATGTATGCCCAGCGTTTGTACCATTACCGCATTCGAATTCACCTACGGCGAGTTCAAGACCTGGCGGAGAAATATGGTACGACAGTGGGGCAGATCGTGACGCTAAACTTTCATTACAACTACAGCTCAGCTTTGGGAACAATCGCAGACGAAGCCCTGGGGCTGTCCTACCCCATAATTACACTGCCTGTCGGGCGCAGGGCGTTGGTCGATAACCCATCATCCAACCTTTGATCTCTCCATTGGAGTAGAGCGAGTTGGCGGCAGGACGAACACGATCCGCTCCTACGTGGAAGTCATGTAAATAGCAGAGCTTGTAGACTGAAGAATGGACGGGAATGCCGGGTAATGTTCCCTCCTGACTGACCGTCGTATCGAAATAGAATTTAAGGAGCTTTCAATAGATGTTAGGAGGTCAACATATCAAGTATGAAAAATCATGGCTCTAATACAAATGTCTAAAACGGACATGTCTATTTACAGTAATCTATTTACAAAAAATAAGGACTTAAGCGTCCGTATTGGCACAGCTGAAGCTGCTGCTGCTCTTATCATTATGGATGGCCGTGCCTGATGCATATAAGCCCAAGACACAGAGGGCCAGACCGAACAGGCCAATGGAGATGTTGAGGATGGTGAGCAAGATCTTTCGAGGGCTGGCGAACCACTGCCCATAGTTCAAATGAAGCCAGTAGACACCACTGAGCCCATAGCTGAACCAACTGGCGAAGAGCGCGCTCTACAGCTCAGTTAGCATAAGTCTCAAATGAACCGGGGGATAGAGCTTGACTTACGATCAACCCGTTCAGGTCACTGAACACAGGAATGGCCTCTGCGATGATCCAGGCGACAATCCAGCAAGACACACCGAGCCCGATCCAGATTCCGACAGAGCGTTTGCTTCGGCTGTGGATCAGATCTGACTTGTGGCAAAGACGGAAATAGATGTACTTGAGACCAACGTGGCCGTTGACCACACCAGCTCCAACAATCTAATAGTCAGTTAGCATGCATGCTCTAGTGGCAGAGGGAAAGAGTCAGAGACGCACCGTAGGAATGGCAATGCCGAAAGCAACCTTCTTCATCACAGGGCCCGCAGAAATCAGAGCCGGCGATGCTACGTCTTTGCCGACAAAGTAGTAAATCACCACGGCAGCAGTGAGATACAAGCAAATCTCAAAGGATTGAAGCATGAACAGCGACTTCTTGAAATCTCTGGGGGTTTCCATTTCGGCGATCAGGCCGAAAAAGGCAACGTGGGCGCAGTAGGCAAAAACTATGTTGGAAACAGCCTGGAATCCGGAGTAGAGAGTAGTATCGACTGTCGCCTCGATAATGCGGCCGGGGTGATCTTGCACACCCACAGAGATCATGGTAATCATGACGGCGCCAAAAATGCTGAGGAATGCTATAAGAGACAGATTAGTACCCACTCACGTCCTAGTTCCAAGCGGCCTCAATGGACTACTCACAGACAAACGAAATCCATGTCAGTCCCTTCATCGTGCGAGGGATCGAGAGGACGATGGAAATAACCATGCCAACGACACTAAAGACGATCGAGCAGGTGCCGTGCTCAGTGATAGTGTTCATCATGACCCGAAAAGTCAGGATATGGCTTCCCATGACAAAGATGAAAAATAAGAATTGACCAAGACCGAAGAGCTCCCGGCCAAAAGGTCCCATCAGGATCTCTCCGGCATCCGCAAGGTTCTGGATTTTTGGATATCTCTCTCTAAATAACCCAATATTGTATCCAGTGTATGTCGCAAGGAGACCGAGACCGACAATTAAAATGACAGCTCTGAAAGCATGTCAGTAACGAGAATAACTGTACCTTCGCAATTGAAGCACTTACGGGACAAGACCCAGAGTAGCCACAGCAGCTGGCAGGGATAGCACACCGAGCGACACGGATTCGCAAATCATGACTATACGGACAATGTTAGAGGCTGAAATAACGATCACATCAAGGAAGTTTCGTACGCAAGCCGCATTGCCTAGATTAACAAAAACGCAATGGTCAGCAAAGATCTGAGCCCACTGGGGAGATTGCCCAACACATACCACCACTTCAACGTCTTATATTTGATTTCTGCCGACTCCTCGTTTCCAAAGGCATCTGCAACCTGGCCAGTCTTAAGTTGGCCCTCCTCCTCATAGTCCGAGGTGTACTTGGTCTCTTCGACTTTCTCGTTCCTGTATGCAGGAGGGTTCACGTTGATGGCCTCCATGGTGTTTCGATTCGGTCACTAACAAGGGAGGCAGAGAGACCGGGCAAAGGCGCAACAAGTTTGGAAGAGAGTGACTGCAGTTCAGGGCGGATCGTCTGGATGATATATGACTCGACAATCAAGTTTTCATTACTCCGTACTGAGGTGCCGATCCACCCCGGTGTGAGGCGAAGTTCTCCGTACGCCCCATACTTTGGATTCTCTATACATAATGAAAATTGAATCGGACCCACCACAAAGCTTGGCTTCGGAGTTGGCCAACAAGTCCCATTCGTCCAAAAGGTCATTGGATGGATCTCCTCCGTGAAAAAAATTGGCCACTCGGACCGATATCGGGTATCCGTCGTCTATCGAGTCTGAAATGATTCTGGAATCTGTGGGAAACCGGTGACCAAGTTGGGGACTCCGCGTTTCATTTGTCAAGATCATCAATTTGTCATTTTCGCCTCCAGGGTTCCTGATTCCTTTTTAGAACTGCTGCCTACTTGGCTTAAGCCCAAGCCTTAAATTCTTTAGAGTTTGGCCGATGTAACACTAAATCCAGGATGATTTGCAGGATCCTTCGGCTCCTCGTGAAATACGACTGCAAAACTTTCCATATGGCATGATCGCACTCAACTGCTCTACTATGATTTCAATCTTGGTACCAGGTGCTTCCTTAATTTCTCTCTGTCCTCAGCATAATAAGCAAATATTTAATTACTATTTATTTCATATATGCAGTAATGACACAGGTAGTGTGTATAAATCAGAAGTTGATTAGAAAGCAGGTAGCAGGGCGGAAGAAACATATATTTGCCTCCACGTGACTGCGGAACACTCGGATGAGATCATGGCTATTGTTACTTGGAAGTTGACCAATCCAAGGCTTGGGAAAATTTCTACAATCTTTCAACGGCATAGAAAGATTTAACAGAGAGGATCACTGCAGTGAGACGGATAGCAGTGAGGAAAGAGGAGCATGATGGCCTTAAATGGCTGCCCAGGCCGATCGACAAAACGAAGATTGGCAGAAAGCAGAGGATATGGGAGCCGGGAAAGAGCCTATAGAGGTTTGTTCTATCGAGAGGAATCGCAGGATTCACGTCGTCTGGAGCCTATCTGACGCATAGACTGTATATAGATCACATCTGGAGCACAACACTCGTTTCAGGGCGGCAACTTATTGCAGCTATCTACTGGATTATATGGACACAAGAATTCGAAAACCCAAAGAATACATGCAGGAAGCGTATCAACCTATTCAAATCAGAGTTGGTTGTGTAGGTGGAAATGACAAGCATCTAAGACTGTGCAGCCGAGAGCTTGTTGGAGGTAAGCCCGTCCAGGCTTCGGCTGTGATCAGGGCTTCAGATTGGGTTATATCAGCAGACCCTAGCCAATTTCCACACAAATGACAGACTTGGTGTTAGGGTTAATTCAATGTCACTGGCCTGATGCTATCACCAGTCCAGTTGAGGCAGAATATCGACTCTTGAACCCCGCGGGATCAGCAAGAACACGGAGTGAGCATTTCAGGTGTACCGGGAACGTGCCTCCCCTAGAGGACATACGGGACCTGTTTGTGACCTAGCGAAGCGAGTCTAATGTCTAGGAGGCCTTGCAACCGTACGGGAAAGTTTGGTATCATTCGTTTGCCTCTGGGAACGTTAACGGTGTTTTTCTCCCCGCTATTCGGTACAATGCCAGGAGTTGGCGGGAGGATGCCGCCTCGACCTCGAATGGACTATACATTTGCCAGTTCATCTACGATTATCGTCATGCCGGCGGAGCCTCACCAGTGCGGTCTATTGAGTCAGCCGAGATCCTTTTTGACACAACGGAGTGGTGTGGTTTTGAATATATACCCAAGTGTTTAGCCTCATGGGAAAGGCGTCATAATTAACATGTCTTCATCCATGACATGCACACGAAGTAATATTTTTTAGTTAAGGCTATTATGACCGTAAGAAGAAAGTGTGGCTATGCCTACCCGTGTAGGAAAAGCATTCCCTAGGTCTCTGACCGTGGTAAAGATTGGTGGTTCATTCTTCCTAACTTTATGCATAATTCCGTTCCAGAACCGGCATTTAAAGCAACCATAATATCCTCATCTTATCTATTGTTGACGGATCGACTGTAGAATGACCTACCATTTAAGTCATATGGCATACGTAATGAACTTGATAATATAAGTAGCAAACGTTGCTCAGATTAACTGTGGAATATGTCTCAGTCTTGATGTAAGACAGTGCTGAACGATTCTTCTTGATCTTGGCTTCCACAATCAACAAAGTCAACAAAGACAACTTAAGATGCTTCGTCGAATCATAACAACCCATGATCCTAAAAGCGGCCGAGCTACCTTTAGCGACGCCATTAGTGAACAGGTATCATTCACTGGATTCCCTGTTCCACCGGGCAAGCCACCGGCGACAGACTATGCTCTGGCCTACAATACAAATGCATTCCCTGTGCAAGGGCTCTCCCCTCCAAGTTCTACAACCCCGGAGTCCAAAGCCAATCTCGATATTAAGCACTATCAGTCCCAGCTCTCACAGCCAATGCCTCTGAATCCGCCCAACGGCACATCCTGCATCATTATCGAGGTGCCACCGGGTTCAGCGGTTCCGATGCACCGAACCACAACTCTCGACTATACTGTTATAATAGACGGCACTACAGAACTAGTCCTTGATTCCGGAGAGAAAAAAATATTGAAAAGGGGTGATGTAATTGTTCAGCGAGGCACAGCTCACTCTTGGCGAAATTTGACTGAAAAGAATGACAATTCTGGTGTTTTGCGTATCTTCTTTGTGTTTCTGCCTATCGAAAAGGTGCAAATGGAAGGTGGAAAGGTCATTGATCAGGACTTGACGCTGTCTCTGCATGACGCTTAAATAATGCATCAGGGGCGTATCTTGTCAACTATTCTGTCTCTTATTTTCAATTTCTTTGCACCAGTCGTTTTGAGGTCCACTGGCAGTAATCACTCACTCTAATCACACTGTACTTCATAAGGGTCTCAATGGTCATGCTTCCACCACTCTTTATAGCCAATACACAAATTATTATGTCTGCCTTAACAGTGAAGCAATTCGTCTGAACTGAGCTGCCATGGTCTCTCAAGGTACGTTGATTTTGCCGGGGATTCAGAAGAGTAGTTCTAGGAGTGCAAGAGAGAGTTGGTCCCTGGTCCAGGAGTCATACTTACATAGTGCATTCACGTCACCACATTGCCTCAAGTACAAGCACACAATTATTCTCTCTTAGCATACTGGTCCAGGGCTAGGAAGAGCGATTTAATTTTGAGTTTCTCCACGGATTTCTTGCAGATGTCATTTTCATGAGAAACAGAGAGTGGAGTTTTGGGCTCCGCCCCCTCAATTAAGGAGGATTATTTAAACAAATAACAATCTTGATTTTATTGCAATCTGACTTAAACAGAAACATCTTCACTGCTGTGTAGTTTAAGTGCCCAGTTTTGACGAGAATATCTAAGACCCATGCGAGACATCCCGTCTTGCTAGTGCAACTCTTCTCTAATAAAGTAATGCTCAGAGCACAGTTAATGGGGGTGATCCTGGTGATGGAGGTGCAGAAAATTTTGTCTGGATGAAAACCTTCTGCATACCTGGGTCACGCTTATCGAATAAATCATAAACTCTCTCCATGTCCTCGAGCTTGTACCGGTGGGTGACCATATCCAGAGGGTGTATCTTGTCCTCCTGAATGTACTTCAACAGTTCTTTCCAGTATTTTTGTACAGGAGCTTGTCCATTGCCATGGAGCTTGATCCCAGTCTCCATTAAGGCACCGATGTTGAAGTGATTACACTGTATTGCAATGTCAGTGGAACTGCTACACCATAGGAAAGGTACCACATACATAACCTGCATAAACGCCTGTGATACCACAGCGTCCAAAGCCACGGACAGACATAAGCATTTCATTGACCAGTTCAGATGTATCCGTTTCCATGCCCAGTAATCTCTGAAAGTAATGGGCCCATCCTTTTTCATACTCACCAGCAGCACACTCAATTGCCACATCAGGTCCGTGGCCGTCGCACATTTTCTTCAGCGTTGAGGGAACAGATTCACCCTTTGAGAGGTTTGTAAAGTCAATTGTCTCCAGCTTGGGGAGAATCTTCTTGATAAAGTCTAGTCGCCATTTTCCCTGGCCGCCGTCAATGAGAATAACCCTCTTAGCACCATGGAAGAAGCTAAATTCAGCTGCCATTTGTCCAACTGGGCCAGCACCCCAGATTGCCACAGTGTCATCCTTCTTAACCCCAGTGTCGACAACGGCATTCCAAGATGTTCCCAGCACATCAGAAAGATAGAGCCCTTTTTCATCAGGAACATCATCAGGCAAGTGAAGGAGGTTCACATCGCCATAAGGGACGCGAACATATTCCGCCTGCCCACCAGCAAAGCCCCCAGTGAAGTGGGAGTATCCAAAGAAGCCTGAGATAGAGTTGAGTAAAACAAACTTACCAAGCTCACCATGGTGGTTTCAGGAGAGAACTCACCGGATGTTCGTTTCCCATACAGCTTCGTGGCACTCTCCCCCGTATTGGTCCGCTCACACATTGTGGCCAACCCCTGCTTGCAGTAATAACACTGTCCACAGGCAATTTGGAACGACGCTACAACGCGATCGCCCACTTTAACCTTCTGGACGCCCGGACCCACACTAACGACAATACCGCAGAACTCATGGCCGAGGATGTCACCTTTCTGCAGCTCAGGGATGGCCCCTGAATGTCGATAATGGATAGCGCGTCAGCAGATCCAGTGACACTTTATGCAGAGCCACGACATACCGTGGTACAGATGCAGGTCACTCCCACAAATAGTGCTGCCTGTGACCTTAACTATGGCATCACCAGGATCAATGACCTTTGGGCTGGCTGTCTCTACTATAACACAACATATATTAGCAGGAGGCTCGAACTATTTGAGGCTCGAAATGAAATGAAGATCACTGACCAACTTTAACTGTACGGTTCCCTTGCCATGTCAAGGCTCTCATCGTATGGCTTGGGTCGCCATATTTCTCCCCGTAATTGCTGACATGTGCGGTGATCGAGGTGGCCATTGTGTATTCCACGGAGGACTTCTGATTGAGTTGATTTCCTGCTTCTTCGTCTTAACAGTTAGAATTTCATCAGCTGAACTTTCTGTGAAAATCGCGATGAAGGTATGGTATTAATTATCTTGTTTTCAGTATCCCTGACTTGATGTCTACGTCGCTAGGTTTATATCTCGGCCAAATCTAGGTTGAGATTATGGACCTCACCTTGATGTCATACAAGTCATTAACCATATGAAGACGTACCTGGGGCGCTCAGGCTTAATGTTTTGTTCTGGGCCGGTTACAAACCATTGAATAATTATTTGCTCAGGGGGCGTCTGTTGAACACATTATTACATTACTATTTCTATTACGCCCGGAATAGTTGTCCAGACGTCTTCTTTATTTGAGTGGTCTTCTGATTGAGAAGTTCTTAAACAGTACAAACCTGGACACGCGAAACAGTAGAGTCAGGATAAGAAAAGCGTTATCTCTGTAGTAGAAATAATTTATTTTTGCTTGGCAGGTCTGATCATCAACAGCTACTTTGAGTACCTATGAGATTACAGATGAGTGCAGCTTAATCTCATGATATAGTTAAGCAAGAGGGTAGACCACATATAATATCCGTAGATCAGATGTAATATAGCGCAGATCATTGCATCGTATGGATATATCGGAGGGAGACCTAACTGCAAAGAGGAGCAAGGAGTAAAATTGAGCCAATCAATTCTTCGTGTAATGCAACAAGGCAAAAATGAAATTGCCCAGTAAATCTCCCCTTTCCGGTTCGAATAGACCAATTCTGAACGCAACCGGTTCCACAGACAAGCCCATCACGAGATCTCGAGGACACGGAATTGGTAGCAGGAGAGACTGAAGAGAGATGACTTCTCTTTGTCCAGACCCCAGGGCAACAGGAAGATCTGGTGTAAGCTTACATGGGCATCAAAAGTTGGTTTTTTGTCCTGGCTATGCTACGCAAGCCGGAAAGAACAGCGTGCTTGGTTCCCTGATTTCATGCCTGGAAACTTTTCACAGGACCGGGGTCCTCTCATCCCTCGTTGGCGAAGTTCACCACTCGTCTGAATCTACGACAAATTTGGCCAGCAGTGCAGTCCAGACTGGAGTCGTTTTCTGTTTGGTTCCGTACAATGACCGGCTGCCTAGTATGGATTATTTGACATGATGAGACTTTCTGTTTGTTATATCAGAAGAGACTCAATATGCAATCCCTCCCGCGCGCAGAACGTATACGAAATATCCAACCTGGCCGCAGACTGTCCACTGGCGACGTGTACCCAAGACATGGCCTCAATCCTCTGGCACACAGCAATTTGTTCCATGCTCTGTATCATTTGCCCCTGCCCAAACCCACCTTCTTCAATCTCAATTACCCGCTCAACCACCCTGGCCGCAGAGATGCTATCCCAAACCGCCTCCTGTGTCGGTTGTCGTCGCAGGATACCCAAGACCTCACGTCGGACCATGGGATGCCGGCATTTGACTCCTATTATGTAAAGCACGGGGATGATTCCAATCTCCGGCGTAAAAGTCGGCCTTAAAGACCCCGAATACCGCTCATGTGCCGCCGCTAAGTCGCCTGCCAAGGCCACGCATTGCTGGAACTGGGGCAGGAAGTTGTCGTAGTCCATTTCCCTACCAGGTCCGCAACAACTGAGGAGAGTGCATGCGATAGTATGTTGAAGGCGCAGCAGTGATACAAGCGGGTAAGTTTCGGAGTCTGTCTCATAGGATCTGCCTTGTTGCAGTGTGTTTTCGAAGGTACTCGACCACGTTTCCAACTGCCCGAGTACGGTATCCTTAAGTGACGAAAGTGACGGCGGCATCTTGACCATTGGGGACATTTGCTGCTCCGTGTTGCGCAGTCTCATTACCCGAGCGACGAGGGTCTGGAGGTGGTCAGCGGCTAGGTCGAGAGACCGAAAGGTACCATCAGAGGGTGGAAGCTGGGACATAAATGTCTCTCGGATGTCAACTGGAGTCCAGTCGACCAGAAACAATACAGCCTGCATGTCGAGACGGCGGATCTGTCTTGTGATCTGGCAGATAAGCGTGCGAACCCCTGAGGGTTCGGAATCGTCATAAGTACTGTGGTTGTTTAGTATAGCCTTGTCGATGCTGCGTGAGAGCTCCACACCTCCGCGCAGATGCTTCATTGCTTGTACGTAATTGCCAGCCAGATGATCAAAGCAGGTGAAGAGATAGCAGACCAAAAGCGTGACGGCTGTTATTTCGATGCTGTCGCCATTTTCCTGGTTCAAAAGAAGGCGAATGGCACGATTATAGTGAAACAAGGGAGCATTATCCCGTAGCCAGTCTCTCGAAGATTGCGATTGCTGCACACGGTCGCTAGAATCGCGATACAGGTAGTTTCGGTGGATCAAGGCCAGAGCAATGGCGGCATACCGCACCGATGGCACTGTTTGGGAGAAGAATATGAGAGTCTTACGCCATGATTCGCAGGGGCGATATTCATTCAGATGCTTGATCGAAATATACTCGAAAAACCATATTGCCTCTGCCTGAGCTGACCCAGTCACTGGTAAGATCATCAAGGGTCCGAGATTCCGCCAAATGAGGCTATGGTATTTCGAGTACCACTTTTTGGGATGATACGCACTGATCCTGGTGCAAGGGTGGTAACTGTCGCAGCTCTCCGCTCTGTCGGCCTTCTCATTGTGATGATGACTTGATTCAATCTCGGTCTTCTCGTTCTTGAAAGCGAGGGGCATTTCACTATAGCGGTCACAGGTGCGACCTGTGGACTGGCATTTCAAGCATGAAGGCCGAGATAGATCGCATTTTATTCGTCTTATCCTGAGAGGTGCACCGAGGCCGAGTGTCACTTTTTGGATCTCTGAACACAATTCATCGCTATGTAGCAATACACGGAGTCAAGACTCACTTGCACGTCTTACAGCCCAGTCTTGACTTTGGAGCGAACTTGCGAGGCTTTCTTCTCCAAGCTTGGTTAGCCGTCTTGGTGTTCTCCTTAAAGTCGTCCATCGTTTTGATGTTAGCTGGCCAAGGGTTGCAGTTCGCGCCGTTTTAAGCAGTGGGCACTCCCGGGGCCAGTACGACCCATAAGCCGCCACGTGCATGCAGCATTCGCTTCGAAAAGCAAACTATGTTGGGCGCCAGTCAGAAGGATTGTCTATTTGTCTGTTCGTATGCCAGCGGGGAAGTCATCTCCCACTTCCTTTGCGATGGACACTTGAATGAGAAAGGACGGACAGTGCAAGAAAAGAAGGTCGGAAATCAATCAAAACAGCCCAAAGATAGACCAACCATGAGAAATCCTGGTACAGATTAGTGCTTTTCGTGGTAAACGTTGATTGGCTAGTTCGTACAAGCGGGGCATCATGGAAGGAGAGCGCCCAATCATGGAGAAGCCCGAATAGTGATAAACCCTGATAGAGACTAGTGCACAACTCTACCTATTCAATTCTGGTGAGGAGGGGGGTTCAATACAACAGTGTGATGGGTAGACATCTCTCTATGGATCTCTACTTATGCTATACTCTAGTCCACATGCAGACAGTGTATTCAGAGCCTGACCTCACTTGAGATTCGGCAGTGAGTAAAGCCTCAGACCCACTTATACTCCGAGAAGGGTAAGAGGTAAGAATTCATGTCTGCATCCCCCGTAGTGAAACCTGGTGGTGGATATTGATTGGCTAGTTCGTACACGCGGAGCGCCCAAAGAATGTGCACAATAGGTGTTGTATGTTGATAGGAAGAATGCGACTGCCTACAGAGTGTAGCAATTGAATCCGGCAGAATTAATTAACAAGTCTCTTAAGAAATTCAACTGGTATAAATAGTTCCCTGATATCGCAACTGTGCTGGCTACAATGGTAGTTCTTGCAAGCAATATGACAGAAAGCTCAATGAGAAACCTTTTGGGGATAACAATGACACAACTAGTGAATGCACTGATTCTTTTCATGAGCTTGGGATGCAAAGCCCATGTCTGGCATGATCCGGGCATAGCATATGGATTTGAAAACGTGACTTTGCCAAACCACATCCTCTAAGGTTTTCAAACTTTCTGACTAGCCATCTAGATTGAGCCATCAGCGAACCTCAAGTGGACACCATGTTTCGATGACTTTACATGCTCTAGGCTTCAGGTTCCTTTGGATTATTCAAACAGAAGTCTTGGCACGACGTCAATCGCCTTCATAAAACTGGCTGGGAAGAATGCCACCGCCGAGTCTCCAAGCATTGTAATCAACCCCGGTAAGATCTCGATCAGATCGATCATACAAAGTTGCCTGACTCTCATATGACTGGACTGACACCTCGTCAGGCGGTCCGGGTGTTTCAGGTGTCAATCTCCTCCTCACATACCGTACTGTCGCAGGGCAAATGTTCGGAGAGCATTACAACTTCGTCTCCTTTGACCCTCGCGGTGTGAACAACAGTGATTTGCGCCTCGACTGCTTCTCAGGGAAATCAGAAGCAAGATTGGCCTTCAGTCGACTGCACAGTACAGGCGCTACCAACATCTCATCGACCTCGCTTGAAGAACAGTACTATTCAAGCTCTATCTATGGAGAGTGGTGCAACAATGCTGTCGACAACGAGTCACCTCATGGTTATTATGTGACCACACCGGCGGTCGCCCATGATTTGCTCACATTTATAGAAGCTGAGGCTGAGGCGGTCGGTCAGTCACCAGCAGACGCCAAATTGTGGTGTTATGGCATTAGTTACGGCACTGTCATCGGCAGCACTTTCGCTTCCATGTTTCCGGAACGAGTTGGGAGAATGATACTAGATGGTGTTGTGAACGCAGAGCAATATTATAACAATGAATGGAGGGACAACGTTAACCAAATGGACGAGGCCATGAAAAGATTCTCGAGCTTCTGCCATTCCGCAGGTCCCGGAAAGTGTTCCTTCTGGGGACCCACGCCAGCTAACATCACGGCCAAACTGGACGGCATGATCCACCAGCTTCAGAACCATCCGGTCCCGGTAAGCGGAGCCCGAAGTCGAGACCTACCGACACTGGTCACCTATTCAGACCTGAAGGCTCTCTTCCTCAACACTGTCTACGCCCCACTGGAGAAATTCCCTGTCATGGCAGACATCCTACACCAGCTCGAGCGTGGGGACGTGTCTGCTCTTGCAGGCATGTTTGACGGATTAAATTCTATATCCGACGCCCGTCTAGCCATTCAGTGCGCCGATTCGTATCGGAGAAACGGGCTTACTACCATGGAAGAATTTAAGAGTTACGTCGCGTACACAACCTCCAAGAGCAAGTACATCGGTGATATTTACCCCATCTACCAAGACAATATCTTGTGCAGATCATTCCGACCGAAATTGCCTGATAACATGATGGTTCAAGGTAGGCATCTTTTTCTGTCTCTCTCTCTCGACTTTATCTTGGGAAAGTTAAATATACATCAGATCCATCGGAAGCAAAATCTTACCAGTTTTTGTTTATGCAGGCCCAATAAGTGGACTAGACAGGCCTACGTCCTTCCCAATCCTTTTTGCGAGTAATACCATCGACCCTATAACGCCCTTGAAATCGTACGTTTCGGTCAACTGGTCTCGCCATCTGGTATGTTGCTAATTGGCTTGACCTCTTCGCAGGGCGCGCAAGATGTCTTCTCAGTTTGCCGGGTCGGTACTCCTACTGCAAGAAGCTGTTGGTGTAAGTTGTTATCATATCTCAATCACACAACCACCTCAAACAAGAGTCTAGGCTTACTCGTGGGATGTCCCCGTCGAATACAGCATACAGTCATCGACCAGCGAGGGTCAAATTGTTACTTTGGACATGTTCAGGCATACCTTCAAGGCATAGTTCCACCGTCCAACATGACATGCCCGCAGCAGTACATACCTTTCATAGATGGCCCTGTTTAAAAATTGTTCATGCGCGGATACAAGCATTTATGGCAGCTCACGGCGCTCTCAGAGGAAATTCAGACTGCTTCCTTTCATGGTCGTCAAATTCTTCTCTTCTCTGGCAGGTATGATAATGATAATAACAATAGGGTTTCACTTCATTGATTAATTATAACCTAACTAAAAATTCAATTATTTATTGCTATAATAGTAATAAGTGTGTGCGGGGAATTTGTCGGAGGGTGTGACCGATTGTGCCGCTGGCATTCTACGTTATGTTTGTGCTTACGACGGTATGGTTATGAGAAGTAGAAGAATGATTGCTGTACCCGACTGAATGCTATTTTTATGCTCGATAAAAGCCATACCACATTGTCTCCGTCTCCGGCTCTGGCTGAGAATAGCCATCCCACATTGTCTCAGTCCCAGGCTCTGTCTGTCCTGGCTGAGAATAGCCATCCCAC